>NC_085138.1:3031822-3205692 GCF_035046485.1 Aedes albopictus | reverse complement strand
TGTTTATCGTGTGGCAGGCTCGAAGATACTCTATGCCCAAGGAAGTCAAGGAAATTCCTTTACGAAAAGATCCTGGACCGACCGGGAATCGAACCCGTCACCCTCAGCATGGTCATACTGAATACCCGTGCGTTTACCGCCTCGGCTATATGGGCCCTAAACCGAGTACCATATCGTCAAATTTGGCCATTTTGTATGAAAAAAAGACCGGTGGTCTTATTGTTTTGTCCAAAAATGTAATTTGAAAACGGTTTGAAATGATTTTTGTCTATTCTTCATTAACGAGAATTTCGGCCTGGGGCCACTTCATCTCGGTACACACGGCTTTACTTCCTTTCGGAGGCAAGATCTCTCATTTTGTGAGTTTGTCGGGACAGCGATTCAATCCCAGATCGAGGCGTGATAGTCACGTTTTTTAACCATCACTTCAGGTCCGCTCCAGATTGAAATGATCTCTTCAATGCAAAGATACCTCAGGATAATTGAAGGTATTTCAGAAAGAAAATAAATTGAGAGTAATATGCATAGCGAATCCATGTTAGATGTCATATTTAAATTTCCCAAAAAACTTAGCCATAGTTTTTCATATTATTCTTCAGTAGAAAGCATACTTTCAGCCTCAAAATTTGCCAGTAGCTAGGATGGCCAAATGCTTCTAAGTATTTTTTTCAAGAATTATTTTTGTTTCTTAGATTTGTAGAGCAAGCAAAGGGAAACAATTTTTGTAATTTTTGATTACACAACTAGATCCACGTACGACTTACAATACAAAAACCGCAAATTAAAAAAAATGTAAATTAAATGGGAATTTGTAAAATGTCATTCGATTTATTTAACTGCTTTGTTATTAAAGTAAAAAATTATCAATTATTTCAGCGTTGAAAATACATTGACATCCATGTGCACAACAGAGACACATGTCACAATGATCGGAAAAAAATAAAGTTCGGCCAAAACATAAAAAGAGTGTTTAATCGGAGTTTTAGGTTGTCTAGATATGTTATATAGTATTTTTAGCGTTTCAAAGGGAGTATTTAAAAAAATACGAAACTACAATAATTTCAAAAACATTTTTTTTGCGTTTTTTGTTAAAAATTCAGTTTGAATTCAATTTCGATCAAATTGAATTATGTTTGTTCAAAACGTGAAAAAAAATGTGAAAAAATTCATTTTAATCTAGTCAAAAATGGGAAAATAACATAGAAATATGTGAAAAAACATGACTTTTTGAAATTGCTCTAATTTGAAAACCTACAATGTTTTGCAAAATATTTAAACGTTTCTATGCAGTCCTAAGCATGATGTTAAGGATGTTCTATTCGAAATTGCGACGACACGTGACGACACGAACCGTTTATTAACTTCAAAATTAACAAAATGTCTTAGGTACAATATATGAAAATTTTAAAAGTTTTGTGACATATTTACTTTGTGCCACACGTGCATTCAAACTGTTCAACAACAAGCTCTTATATGCTGGATAACATAAAACATATAAGTAAAAAGAAAATCGTGTTAAGTACTGTTCCTTTGAATTCCACTAAGAATTTGTATCTTTTGACAGATACGTATTTCGACCTCAACTGTAAGGTCGTCTTCAGTATCCTGTACAGAAGTGCCGTGATTTCGGGTAAAATTGATCACTTTTCATAGTTTTTGGCTTCCAATTTTTGAATACTTATCGATATGTTTAAATTTAATGCTTTAAAACAAGTTCGACCACGGTTTTCATCAGTAAATGAGGTTTAAATTCTACTGCAAATTTTTATTACAAAAAATATCATTTGAAATAAAAGATCAAAAATTTTAATTTCGGGGTTAAATTGATTAGTCAATGAAATTTCTTTGTAAGTGCTGATAATAAATTTTCAATCTGAATTACCCACCCCAGAGAATGCGAAATGCTTTGTAAAACTTACTCAAATTTAGTAAATTCTAAATTATTTAAATTTAAAGTTTAACAGATCTAAAGAAAACGCCTAAAAGTATGCAATTTTCATACGAAACAAGTCATTACTTTAGAAAAAGTACAATTTTATGCATATATAGCAATATTTATAGAGCTTCTGATGACGAAATCGGGTTTAGCGAACACTTGGCAGCTATAAACATTTATTCGAATATTTATTCCATGTGCGATACAGCTACGGTATCAAAAGTTTGAAAGTGTCTTTGAAGTTCGCCCAACACGCAGTTTCAGAAAATATTAAATTGAATACAGAATTATGTGACTAATTACACAAGTTTACAAAATAAAACGAAAGTCGTGAACTTCTGTCAACGATCAAAATTTTTGAAGCAAAATTTAGTGCTGATTTCGAAACCGACCTTCAAAAAATTTTAAAGTAGAACAGTTTTTGAGTTTTTGCTTAATATCGAGTTTTACAACTATTCAAAATGTGTAATTTATTAAAATTCAAATATATTGCGTTTTGTTCAACCAATTTTAAATCTGTTTTCATCAATTGAAAGCTGAATACAATATCATTCGATCATCTGAATACAGGTTTTGCGTCAGATTGACGAGCTTTAGGGACGATCTTCTTAAATTTTAGCAAAATTCCCTAAATTTTTTAAGGAAATGTATTTTTTTCAATTATAAAAAAAACAACTTAACAATTCTTTCTCGACGTTTATTTGATATATCATATGTATGCCAGTTACAGTAAAAATTTCAGCTCAATCGAAGCATTGACTACGGAGAATGAGATGTTTGAAGTGAGCGACTTTGCTTAAAAATAGAACAACAATCAATTTCAAATCATCAACCTTGTATCGAAAGTCGAAAAAAATTCCGCTCTGCTGTATTTTTTTTCTTTCGCGTTTTCGAACTCAGGGCATGATTCTACACCAAAAATGATCATCAGCTTACCGAGTTCAAAAATGCTGTAAACTAGTGTTAGCTATAAAACATGTAAACACATCATTCAATAACCCTTTAACCCTTGAGCCAGATGATGATCATTTTCTACAAATTGTTTCAAGTTCAAAGCTTCATTTTTGACAAACAAAAATTGCTCTCACGTCGATCAATTTCACCCCACTGATCAATTTCACCCGAAATCACGGTATCCAACATAGAACATGAACAAAGCTGTCTCTAGTTCAAATTAGATATGACACTTAGAATAAAATAAATAAGCCTGAGTGCTCAGAATTCTAACAATTCTAAGAACTGTTGTTGACGCCAGACGACGCCAACAATGGAGATGGAGGCGCATGGTTGCTGGTGCAACATGAAACTTGCACTGTTGGATTGAATATTTATGGTAAATGTCACGGACTTCCTTCGAAAAATGCCAATGATATTCACGATGAATATCATTTGGCATTTTTCAGAGGTAGTCCGTGACATTTACCTTAAATAGTTGAAAAAATAGCGGTTTTTCCGTGACTTTCTTGCAGAACTGGTCTAGCCGCACAAATTTTTCATATACCATATTTTCAGGTTCAGCTTCAAAAATGAGCTGTAGGTGGTTGAATTTTGATATGGCGAAATGAAATTTTCAGCACTGCTGTTGGTACGAATTTCTGAATCTATGTAGGGGAACGGAGAGCATCTTAAGCAAAGTGCTACCATTTTCATCCTATCTGAAACAAAGCTTATAAGCGCTATTTATTTTATTTTTTATTTTTATATTTTTTATAAGAATGAGTAAGCGTGCAGTCGGTGTCTAAGTCACCTGTTTTTAAAGTATGACGAACATAGGGCATTCACTAAGCATCATTAAGGTATGAGTACCCTTCTTCTTCGTCCAATGCCCCGATGTTCATCCTAATTCAAAAACAGACGATTGGCACCTGAAGAACGGAAACCCCGTTTTGCCATAGTGTACCAGTTATGGCTTATCCCATAAATGGAAGACATGTAGAGATAGTACGTGTAACTGAGATTATAAATTGTATCCATAGTTAAAACAGGGTTCTTATCATTGGCACACGCCGTAATTTTTCTATAAAGTATGGAAACTAGGTTATCATTTGACATATTGACGGCATTTGACGGTCTACTCGTTATTTTTATAGAAATATTTTTCCTTTGGTCTGAGTGCTATGACTGGTAGGGGCAGTGGGACAACGTAAAAAAGTAAATTTTGTATCTTACTTTTGTAGGGAATGATCCGAAAACTCTAACAATCAAAAGATGGCGCTGGTCATGCTCATCAACTTTGCCGAAGACACCATTGCTCTATCTTATCAATCCTACAAGCAATTATTTAAGAGCATGAAAATGGCGAAATAAACCATTTTGCAATGTCACAAATGTCCTAAAACGAGGATAACGTGCCTCTGGAGCCAGCCTTTTGAAGGTAATCGAAAGGTAGAAGCGGCACTACGATGAACACTTCAATGCTGCAAGGAATGCAGGCACTGAGGGTCAAGGCAGAGCGGAAAAAATGACTACGTCAGCACGGCGGATCATAGGAACCAACCAACTGCTTCGCTGAGTGAAGTGAGGCATGCCATTCAACAGCTCAAGAACACTACGAATGAGTGTAAACAGTTTTGTACCTTCTAATTCCGCCCTATTTTGCTTATCCTTTGACAGATACGCGTACTTTGACTGCCACTTGTAATCTTCCTCAGTGTCAGTTATCCAGTGACTGACAAACTGAACTGTTCTTGAGTTTAAATACTAAAGTCTACGGTTGTAACGGCAACTTCTTTCATTATACAATGTTACGATTTGTATTCTATTATGTCCAGTAGGTCTTCTGAAAGTGCAATAGACAGTTTGCAGGACAGTCTGGATATTCTAGGTCATCCAAACTATTCTCGAGTATAGATCGTGTAATGGTAACTTTGATCATAATACAAAGCTACGATTTGTAATTTATCATATCTATTAAGCCTTCTGAAAGTTCAAAAGACAGTATTAGATCAGTCGGGATACCCTAAGTCATCCAAACTATTATTAAGCTTTGATCCTAAAGTCTGCGCGTGTGACGGCAACGTCTTTCATTATACAAAGCAACGATATGTATTCTATCACGTTCAGTAAATCTTCGGAAAGTTCAAAAGAAAGTATCAGAACAGGATATCCTAGGTCATCCAAACTGTTCTGGAGTTTTGATCCTGAAGTGAACGGGTGTAACGGTAACTTCTTTCATTATACAAAGTTATGGTTTGTATTCTATCATGTCCAATAAGTCTTCTGAACGATCAATAGACAGTATCAGAGCAGTCGGGATATTCTAGGTCATAGGTTCCCAAACTTTTCTGGTTGGCGACCCCCCTAGCTACTGGGCTAACTTTTCGCGACCCCCCAAGGAAAAATGTAAACTTATTAAACTTAAACTTAAGTTATTATTTTGAACTTTTTCATGATACCGAAAAAAGCTGCAATTTTTCTACATCCTTACTACATACAACATGTATAACCTTAAACAATGACTAAATGTACTTTAGTGTTAACCTTCCAGGATGCGCGCCATCAAGCAGCTGAAACTGCACCGCGCTCGCGCTGTATACGACGAGCGAGGTTTTTAGGTAGTGTTGTACTTTTTACAACGGCGCGCGCGCTGAAGGGTTAATATAAACATCATCATCTAACAAATGTTATAAAATAAAAACAAAACTCCATACTTATACCAATATCAATAAAGTGAAACTGTCTCTTGCGACCCCCCTTCTGAAGGCCGGCGACCCCCTTGGGGGGTCGCGACCCACAGTTTGGGAAACTATGTTCTAGGTCATCCAAACTATTCTTGAACTTAGATCCTCAAATCTATGGATGTAACGGCAACTTCTTTCATTATACAAAGCTACGGTTTGTATTATATCATGTCCAGTAAGTTAAAGTTCAATAGACAGTATCAGGTCAGTCATGAGTTTCATTCAAGCAAATTAGGAGATCGCAGCAAGCTACGCGTGCGCGTGGACGTTTTTGTTTTTTCCTGTCACGGTTTTTTTTCACATCCATAAAACTTCGATTAGTAGTTTACGCAACAAGGTGCAGAATGAGGATTTTTACAGCACGAGTCGTACATTTATCCAACGAGGCTTGCCGAGTTGGATAATTACAACGAGTACTGAAAAAATCGAGTTCTGCACCGAGTTGCGTACAACGTTTTTTGCAATTTCATAAATTACCCTTGAGGATAGTTTTCAACAAAACTTTTTCATCAAACTGCACACTGATGTTCATAGCCAATGTTTAAGAAAATCTGATCATGATAGGTTATACTAGGCAGTTGTCACAATTTTTCAAAACTGCGTCCAGAAAGCATCAAGAAGTTGACCAAAACTGAAAACAGTGCTGTAATGGTTCATTACGCAACGCAAATCAGTGCTGTAATGAATCATTACAGCACTGTTTATTAGGTGTGGGAAAGTAGGCCTTTACCTGTCAGATTTGCGTGAGGTGAAACAGAAATTGCAAAAAAAAAGTTTCGCGTTCAGTATGTTTTAGTGAATTTGTTTGTAACCTAATTTTTAATAAAACTAAGTGTTCATCAAAGTTTTCAGTGTGATTCGAATTTCTCTAAAATAGTATTGAAGAAGATATCGCTCCAGTAGCGCCTTTGGCTGGCGGGTGGATTGCCGGGAGGAAGCCGCTCTTCCGGGCGGACTTCTTCGAGTGTAAAGTGCCTTGGAAGATCCTTATTCGTTGTTTGACTTTGAAATTCAGTTTAAGGAAGGGAATAAAGTTCCGGTAAATTCGGTGTGGTCACTTCATGAAAAATTTGTGCGCGTTTCTACGGCGTCTTGCGTTTCGTTCATATCGGTAGTGCCTAATCTTTGGTTTGCTGATGACCGCTTCTGTTTCAAAAGCAAAGAAGAAAAAGAAGAAAGGCATAACGAAAATGTCTTCAAAACAGCGATGGTTTTTGAGCAATCCACCGTTCCAATATGTGCACAGGCTGTCCGCTGCTATAGGGCACTGCACTTTTTTGATTTTGTATGGGATTTTGACGTTTCTTGGCCTTGTTGTTTACAAAATTACTGTAAGAGTGAAAGAGAAGGAGATAATTTCATGCAGTGCCCTATTTGGAGCTCGTTTCCATGGAGATGGCGATATCGTTCAAGCCGAAGGAAAAAATCAGTAGTGCAATCAGATTTCGATACAAAGTATTTGTAAATTTTAAAGCTGTTAAATGATTGTGACGTGTAACTTTTTCCATTCTACAAAGCTACGATTTGTATTATATCATGTCCAATAAGTCTTCTAAAAGTTCAAAATACAGTATCAGATCAGTCGGGATACCCCAGGTCATCCAAACTATTATTGAGCTTAGATTCTAAAGTCTACGTGTGTAACGGCAACTTGTTTCATTATACAAAGCTACGATATGTAATCTATCATATCCAGTAAATCTTCTAAATGTTCAATGGGTCATCCAAACATTATGATGTTTGAAATCTAGCATCAACAGCAATTAAAGTGTCTGTTCTGGCTGCATAGAGTTATGTTGTATATTCTAATATACTTACTAGAGCTCACAGACTACAGAGCGATTCCAAGCAACAGCATCAAAATTAAGGAAAATTTTTAATTCATGATTTTCTATTGAACTGAAACTTTGCACAGTTTTTCAGTTCCATCTAAATCGCCATTTTTCGATATCAAATTTTTATTTAGAGCCACGACTAACTTTTTAAAAGGGTGTATGTGAAAATGGTTCAAAAATATTCAAAAATATGCACAGCAAAAACGGATTGTTCGATTGTTATGAATTTTTCAGCAAAGTTAGATAGCTAAATGGTGATTTCTAAGAAAATATACACTGTGAAAAAAAATCTATTTTATCATTGAAAAACATCATTTTTGTCACAAAAACTCAAATATCTCAAAACCCTATCTTTTTACCAACTTGAATTTTTTAGGGAAAACGGTCCATTGTATTAGCAATCTACCATAAAAATTTGGTGATGGTAAACTAATAAACAAAAAAGTTATAACATTTCAAAAATTTCACAATTTTTACATTTAGTAAAAAAAAATTTTTCTGTGTAAATTATTTCGGCCGGGAATCGCGATTTGATGCTGATTTTATTGTTCAGCAAAGTTAGATTACTAAATGGCGATTCCTAAGAAAATATACACTGTGAAAAAAATCTTTTTTAACATTAAAAAATATCATTTTTGTCACAAAAACTCAAATATCTCAAAACCCTATCTTTTTACCAACGTAATTTTTTAGAGAAAACGGTCCATTGTATTAGCAATCTACCATGAAAATAAACAAAAAAATTATGACAATTCAAACATTTCACAATTTTCACCTTTAGTAATAATTTTTTTTGGTGTAAATTATTTCGGCCGGAAATTGAAGTTTGATGCTGATTTTATTGTTAATGGCCTTGCGTGAGTAAAACAAGTTGTTTTTATTATATATTATATATACATATAATATACTATGTACCGTAATGTTCCTATTTTATCACGCCCTCCGCGCATTAGTCGTTTATTCATTAATTTGCTGTTACATTTGAGGACAAGTGTTTTCCCTCTTCTTCAAGATGAATGTTGAAAGCGTGTTTTGCAACGTTAAAAATATTGAAATGGGTATAGATGTTGAAGAATATTACAGGGCATTTTTGAAAAGGGGCGTAATTAAATTGTTTAAACAGATGTCGCTGATGGCAATTTCTCAGTTGTTGTCGTTTTCGAACTTCCTGCGCCCTGCTTTACCGATGATATACAGATGGCTCGTTTGTCAAATTTTAGACGGCAGGACGTGCAAATGCGTAATTTTGTACACAATGTGGACATTTGGGCATAACCAGTCTCTTTCAGTTTATCTATGGTGCTTTCGGTGAGATTTCGTAACTCTTTTGAACATTTTTTTTCATCAAACGGTCTACAAGAGAGCGTTGAGTTGAAGACCTTTGAGAAAGCGACTGTTCATCTTGTTCGTTAGATTATAATAAACAAAATCACTTATTAATTTTAACTTACTTGTTTGGTGTTGGTGGCTGAAGAAAAAAAAATACTATACAATTTTTAATATTCATAGCGGTAGTATTTTTTTGTTTTTTTCGTGAGCATTGTCAGGTATGTATACAGACAAACAAACGTAACACTGGCGAAATTTTCATTGACCACGCCTTCAACGATCATTTTGAATCTTGGTTGTGGCTTTCATAACAAGAAGAGCGCCCATCGTTTTTCTTTGCGTTTGACGTTTCACACTAGCGCCTTCTGATGACGATATTGCACAACGCAGTGTTTCGTGAAACATTTCCACCAGGTGGTGATAGTGTGAACTGGGCGATGAATTTTCACTAAAATTGTTCTAGGCGTTTCGTCTGTTTGTCTGTGGTATGTACCTCTTATGCATTTGTTGTTGTTGAAGTTACTCGCATTCTTCCGATCATAAAGTCTGTTCTCTACACACTTAATTTTGATTACCGAGTTCGGTAATTTTTTGACGAGATTAAAACTGCTGAGCACCGAACTCGTTCAGCAAAAATGCATTGTTTACCTTTTCCATACGATTTTGACAGTTGTTTTACTGAGCCTCAGTAAAATCGATTACCGAAACTACCGAGATCGTACTGCTGTTATAATCTCGTCAAAAAAGTACCGAACAGGCAATTCAGAAATAAGTGTGTAAGAGGGATTTTTTTTGCGGATAAACTAGACGTATACGCGTATAAAAAACTTTTATTATACAGCTTTTGTCTTAAAAATAAATTCAATTCCATTTTTCTTATAATCAACAGCTTTTCAACACTATCAAGGGATTTTTTCACCAGTCACGTACAATAAAAAGTATGACAATCTCAATATTTTTGATCACAACACTGGATCGCGTCTAAGTTTCAAATAGATACTATAGTAATTACGAATAATCAAACTAAAGTATCATGAAAACAACTTGTTTAATTCAGGCGGTAGCCTTTACAATAAAATCAGCATCAAAATATAATTCTCGAAATAATTTACACAGAAAAAAAATTTTTTTTGTTACTAAATGTAAAAATTGTGAAATGTTTGAAATGTCATAACTTTTTTGTTTATCAGTTTACCATCACCAAAATTTTATGGTAGATAGCTGATATAATGGGCCATTTCCCCTAAAAAATTGAAGTTGGTAAAAAGATAGGGTTTTGAGATATTTGAGTTTTTGTGACAAATATCATATTTTTTCAAAGTAGAAAAAGAAATTTTTTACAGTGTATATTTTCTAAGGAATCATCATTTAGTTATCTAACTTTGCTGAAAAATTTATAACAATCGAACAATCCGTTTTTGCTGTACAGCTTTTAGAATATTTTAGAACTATTTTCGCATACACCCTTTTGAAAAGTTAGTCGTGAGTGAATATGAAGGTTTAATATCAAAAAATGGCGATTTATATGAAATTGAAAAACTGTGCAAAGTTTCAGATATTTTTGAAATGGTCGCTCAGGATCGACTGACATGACTCCGTGGAATTCCTCTACAATCAGATACTATGACATAGCTTCGGGATATTCAGAATCGCACTCACTGTCCTGCAATATGGATAACATGCAACATGGAGACTACGGCCGTCATAATATCTTTTTTGCTGGCCTTTTTTTAGCCTAGAACTGAAACAACAATTCTTCACCACAATACTCGGTTCGTCGCTGCAGTTCTTATCCTCGGTCGCGTCCCACATTTGCCTCTAGATTTGTGCTCCAGATGTGGCTTTGTCATATCTTCACCTTAGCTGGAAGTTCTTAGTTATAGGGAAGTTTAGTAATTTTGAAATATCTCGAAAGTATTTTGGAATGACTCTTAGTTACACAGAAGCTCACGAATCTGGGAGGGTTAGGCTAGGTAACATTAGTTTTTATAGCACAAACAATGACTACAATGCAGATTAAAAAAAAAGTTTAAAGAAAGTTTGAACATGCTTAAATGTTTCAAAGCTACAGAACAATGTCTTCTGGTATTTCATGAATATTAGTAAATATTCTTCATTATGAATCATTATTTAGTGTGGCAGGCTAACATTGCAGTTGTAGATATAAAGATGCATACTGCATTAAAGATTGGATGACCTAAAATATCACAAATTTATCATGAAGTGACCCTTGATAGTTAAGAGGTTCATGGATCCTATTTGGTTATGCAACGTTACTATCTAAAACGAAATCACCTCATGTTACAGTGGTTGTTTTTTTATCAACCAAACTCCATAACAGTGAATATGGCCCATAATATCACAAAAATATATAACAACGCTTATTGTTCCTCGATTTACTTTGGATAATACAGTGCACAGTGGGAGAAATCTACCCAAAAAACGAATCTTTTAACGCTGCTGGTTTTGGTACGTGAAGTTGACCATTTTTGACGTAAAAAAGTACGAGAAATCGATTGGTGCTAAATTCATTCACCGCACGGCACGGGAAGTGGTCCATTTTGCCCTTTTTTATACAAAAAGATAATCAAAATGTTCTTTCAAACAACTAACACGACTATATCGTTGAAAATAGCTGCAGGTGTAATTAAAGGTTATATATATTTGTCTTTTTGATAACATTGGTTTCAGTACCAATGCTAATAAGGGAAATTAATTTATTCATTACTTGACAAAAAATCAGGACAAATTGGGGTGAAATGGACAGCTATTTATACCATTCCGAGAATGATTCTAGTAATAATCTATAAACCGCATTTGAATATAACAAAAATGATCCAGGGCTTCATGTTTTGCATCCATCCATTACAAAACCATAAAAAATATGTTATAGGGAATAGGGAAAATATCGTTCATATATGCGCATTATAATTGTTAGCTTCCAATTGCACCTAAACTTAATTTCAACGTTCCATAGCAGTATTTGTTTTTTAAAATACATTTTAAATCTCATTTTTTCATGAAAATTGGGCGAAATAGGGCAAACTGGACAACTGCCGAAGATTATTCTGGTGATAAAAGATCTAGCGCTTTTTGTTTATGCCAAACACATTAACTTCAAATCAGTAACATTAAAAATCCATTCATAGTGAGAAAAAATTGTGAATATCCAGCAGTTGATGGGGCAAAAAAAGCATTTAAATGAATCTTTCATGTATTCTTATGATTCCTACATACATACATACATACATACATACATACATACATACATACATACATACATACATACATATTTCAATAACTGTCTTGGAATGTACAAATGTACTTGTAGTTGTTGGGCACAAACGAGGTTGTGTTGTGGATTGACATCTAAGCTGAAAGAGAGATGGTTCTTGAAAAAGTGAATGTTCATGGTGAGGGCTCGGGTTCAGTTTGGCTTTCTATTCAGCAGAATTATTACCTGTTCTGTGGCTTAGTTGGTTAAAGCACCGGTCTAGCGAATACGGGGTCGTGGGTGCGAATCCCACCAGAACGCGATTTTTTTCAAAAATTCATCTCTCAATTTGTCAATTAGCAACATTCTGTGTCTTCTAACTACAAGTTTTTCTGTATGTTTATGACATACCAGCAAATCTGGTAAATGCCAGTAAAAGGGCAACATATATCAGTGTATCTTGGAATGACCCATGAAATGCCAGGGGGATTACAGTTGAATGTGTTTGGTCGCCTTATACTAAAAATATGAAGAACGCATAGAGTCAATTCAATGTCAGTTTTTACTATATGCATTACATAACTAAGGTTGGTCTGTAATGCCTCTGCCATCGTATGAATCACGTTGCTTGTTAATTAATCTCCAAACATTGGAAAAGCGCCGAGAGTGTGCGATGGTGTCGTTTATAAATGATGTTGCCACTCAACGAATTGATTCGTCTAGTATATTGTCAAAATTAAATTTATATGCTCCAACTCGCCAACTGCGTAGTAGAAACTTATTTGCTGTAGATTTTCACCGTACTAATTACGCTAAATTCGGTCCACTAAATCAGATGGTGTCCATTTATAATCAACATTGTGAAAGGATTGATCTAACCATGACTCGGACAAAATTGAAAAAATACTTTTATGATACTCAAAACCAAGGAACCTAATAAATATTGTTGAGTGGAATAGTGCAATATAAAATGTACAACTAAGCATACTTATGTAACTAACGGTCTACGAATGATTGACGTCAAATAAATAAGTGTAATGTTACAGTTCATTGTGAGAATAAATGCTGTTACTGTCAAGAGCTAAACTCCAGGACAGTTTGGACGACCCTGAATGTCCCAAAGGTTTATAATAATATGTAGTAGACTTCAGGTCGGTCAAGTTGTCAGATATAGCTGATGTTTCGCGTGTAGACTTGAAGTTCTGAACTCCAAGATAGTTTGGCTGACCTCGAATATTCCCTCAAACGGCATTTGAGATTTCAAGAGCTTTACGGATCTCAGCAGATTATGCTATGCTATTATTTATGGCGAAAACACATAAAGTTATTCTTGTAGATTCGCAGGACGTCATTATAGAACAGTTTGGATGACTCTGAATTTCTCAAAGATTTATAATGATCAAGTAGACCTTACATTGCTCTAGTAACCACGGTTAAATATGCAATGTTACTCAGTATAGTAGATAAAGCTGTTGTTACGAGTGTAGACCTGAAGTTCTGAACTTCAAGGTAGTTTGGCTGACCTGGAATATCCCTATAGTGTCTCTAAATAACATTTGAGATTTCAAGAGCTTCACGGATCCCAGCAGATTATGTAATATTAATATTTATGGCGAAATCACATAATGTAATTCTTGTAGATTTGAAGGGCTTCGTTATAGAACAGTTTGGACGACCCTGAATGCCCTACAGGTTTAAAATAAACAAGTAGACTTCAGATTTCTCCAGTAACCGTGGTTGATTATGCAACGTTACTTAGTTTAACAGATATGGCCACTGTTACGAGTGTAGACCTGAAGTTCTGAAGTCCAAGGTAGTTTGGCTGACCTGGAATATCCCTATAGTGTCTATAAATGACATTGTAGATGCCAAGAGCTTCGTGGATCCCAGTAGGTTATGCGATTCGAAAAGAGTTCGTTCAAATTTCGCCTTTGCCATGTTAATTTTTATTAAAATGGAAACTCAATAATTTTATCATACTTTGAGTTAAGTTACAATTTTCTTCTACTTTTCCACGAAAACCCTGATGTATCTCTGTCTGAGCAATGCTTTTTTTAATCCATTCTAAACAATCTTCAATTCTTATTGAACTTATAGACCTCTGATCTAATCAGAGAAATGTATATGATTCATAAAGACGTCGATAAGTATGACAATTATATATGGATTAAATTAGATACTAAACCTACCTGATGATTATGCCATCGCAGGCAAAACTGCTGAGGACTGCTACCGCCGGCCCCGTTCGTCGTTCCACCGCCGTGTGATTGCGTGTCCATGCTGCTTGAATTACTGCTGTGATCGAATTTGATTTCAGGTCAGACTGCTGAAATAGATACGTTGGTCGGAGCGCGTGAGAAATATAACAGAAACACAATCACACTCTGATCAATTTGCACCGATCATGATCCTTGGTCCTTGATCTAGACTACCGCAGTCGAAAAAACACTTTCAGATGCATATGAGAGAATCCTGACTCTGTTCGCTCCACCCACTTTCACTGCAATTCCGCGTAACTCTTCCTCCACCATCTATCACGACACGAATATGTCGAATCTCACTGCAGTGGAACATTCGTCATGCACTCCGTCGGTTTTTCTTCTTCTGTTTTTCTAAGGAATACCACCACGATCCAAAAAGGAGCACGAAGAAAAGCAATAAAATCGGTCAAACCACTTGTTACACACCCATCATCATTAGGCGGTGATCGTTCGGAGATTCCTGCAGCTAACCAGCCCGGCCCTCGCACTTGCACTCACTTCCACTGCACTGCTGCCACCACCATCGACGGCGACGACGACGATGGATTTGGATTTGATCGAGCAGCGATTTTTCTCCGCAGTCGCCAATCCATCAGCAGCATCCGACGACTAAGGTGACGACGACAGATTGGATTTGAGGAGAAATAAAAATAACGCATAGTGAGTCTCGTCGGTCGGTAGTTGGTCGGGGCCAGTCAGCCAGCCAACCAGCCAACAAAAGGGACAGAACCAGGCCGAGATCTTCTTCGTGAATAAAAGAGTGTGATGTGAAAATTCTCCACACGAACGGAAAATTGCCATTTGTCACACGTACTGACGACTGAAGCACCAACAACCGGCGGCGGCCAAACCACCACCCATCGGCATTGGCGTCGGCATCGGCCGCCAGGAAAAGCGCGCGCGACGACACGATCAGGGGATTAGCACGAAGAGTGCGCGACACCAGCGAGAAACAACCACGACTATCGCAAAACAATACGGGGAGATCTTGGATAGGCTTCAGAGGCGTAGGCAGGATTTTGGAGTCCTTGTGGGGGGAAATGATTTTTGAAGTTTGCCAGAAATATAGACAAGAAATTATAAATACATTAACGATTGACTGCCATTGCCAAGTAAGTGTGAAGTGCAATGATTCATTAAGGCATCATGTACAAATAACGTTACGTCAAAGAAGAGGAGAGGGGTTTTCATAGAGCTTAAATATCCCATGCATACATTATTTGGAAGCTACAAGTCTAGTCTAAACTAGTCTACACACATATCTGGAGGTAGCCCGGGACAAATTGAACCCAAAATTGATTTTCATAACGATCACGTATTTCTTCTTTTATCTATCTTAAAAAATAGTGAGATTTTGAACGCGAGTCACGACGTCTAGGGCAGGAGATATAAACTCTCAGCTAGGCCAGGAGGAGAAATTCAGACCGACGATTAGAAAGTTCAGCGCTGACGAACGAAAACGCATCGGTTTCGCCGCCTCCAAGAACATGTCCATACGTAGCTCGTTTTGCGACACAGCTTCCCTTATCGTTTCACCAGGAGATTACCACTGCAGATGGAATCGCAAATTGGCCATGGTTCTTTTTGACGGACGGTGCCCAAAACTTTCATTAACTACCCAGTCAACCAGTGATCGTATAAGATGTTGAATAGGATGTTAAAGTGGAGGCGATATGCGTACATTTTACATGCGCCTAAATGGAGGCATGCACGCATATGGCCTCCACTTTATCATCTTATGCAACATCTTATACGATTACTGGTTGTCTGGGTATGTACGATACCGGCGACCATTAAGACCAATTTTATTAAGGAATTCTTCATCAGGAATTCTTTGAAGGAATCTTGTAATATTTTTATGCAGTTTCTGGGGAAATTTGTGAAAACATCCATGGAGGAATATCTGAGACATTTCTTGCAGAAATCTCTGTAGGATTCTCAGGATATATTTGTGATGAAACTGCAGGAGTGATTTCTAAAAATAATTCTTGTCGGAATATCTGTAAGATTTCCTAAAGGTTTTCCGATAGAATGGCTATAGGATATTGAAAGAAGTTTTTAGAAGAATTTCTGGAAAATTCCACGGAAAGACTTCCGAAGAAATCCGTTGCTGAAATTCCAGAAGAAATCTTTTCAATTTTGAAAAAGTATCTGGACCTATTTTGAAGAACTTTCAGAAAGAAGTTCTGAAGAAATTTCCAGTTGAATCCATGTAAAAATCTCAGAAGTATTCTTTAATAAATCTCTAGAGAAATAACAGAAAACGTCGCGAATTCTAGAAGAAATCCCAGGATGAATTACTAAAAAACTTCTGAAAATATTCCTAGAGAAATCCTTTGAAGGATTTTCTTTAAGCATTCTTGAAGCGTTCTGTAAACGTGTTTCAGGTGAGATTCCTGAACGCACGATAAAATAAGCTTCTGTGAAGATTTCTGGAAAATACTTCTTTAAATATTCTAAAAGAAGATATGCTTAGGAGATATTTCTGAATTATTTCCTTAAAGATTAAGTGGACAAATTCTTAGAATTTATCCTTAGAGGAAATGCCGGAGAAACTTCTAGGAAAACATGGAGGAGGAAATCCTGACTGGATCTCTGTATGAACTTCTGCAGGAATCTTTTGAGGAATTCCTGCCTGAATCGCTGAAAGGAATAATATTAGATGCTTTGGAGGAATTTCTGTAGGATTTTCTGGATGTATCTGGGTGTATCGCTAAAGAAATTCCCAGAAATATTTCTGAGATTTTTTATGGACTTCATTGAGCAGTTCCTGAACAAATCATTGGTTTAGTCACTGGTCGACTTCTTGAACAAATACCTGTACGAACTTCTGAAGAAATGTCTTGAACATTTTCTGAAGAAACCATTAGAAGCATTTATGAAAGAACCTTTAAAAAAAAATGATACAATGTAACACTCTTAACGAATCCCTAGAGCAATTCAAAACGAATGCCTTGAAGAATTTCTAAAGTAATCGCTGGTATTCATGTATAATCCACGAAGCAACTTTGGGTGGAATCCATAGAAGATTTTTCAAAAGAATCTCTGGACAAATTCATGAAAATATTTCATGAATAATTTTTAAAGAAATCTCTTGAGAAATTTCTAAAAAAATCCCTGTATGAATTTCTAAGATTTTGTTCATGCGCTGGATTCATGAATCATTTACCTCTGCATCAACACAAAACTATGTTTCCTAACATAACTTTGGAAAAGGGTGTATAAAAAATACCCAATTGTCTCCTTCAAAAATATATAACTCCAAAACCGATTTGTTGGATTGAAATAGGGCTGACACAAATTTCGATTTTCTCTAATGTCACCCCCCCCTCGTAAAATTTTGGTTGAAATTTAACATTTTGAGGGGGGACACAAATAAATTTTTCAAGAAATTTGAAAATTTTAGAGCGAAATTAGAATCGCCGAGAAAATTCCTTAACAAATCCGATGAGTTTGATGATTTTGCCTATTTGTTTGGGTAAGTTTTCATCAAATACATTTATTATTAATCATCCCACCCTTGACGAGTCTACGGGCAAAGTGACAAAAGAAGAAATTGAGATTTGTTCCGGCCTAATGTTTCCGACGATGTTTGAGGCTATTTGAAGCACTATTAGAAAAAAAAAATATACTGAGAGTAATATTAACTGTAAGTCTAGATGTTCGATGTCATATAATTTCATTTTGCCAAAAACTTTATCCTTCGATTTTGTTTGATTTATTTTTCTGTACAGAACTAACTTCCAGCCTCAGGATGGTCAAATGCTTTTAACTATTTTTTTTTACGAATTTTTATTTTTCATCGATCCTTAAAACATTAAAATTATATTCCACGTCAGATTCTAATGAAAAAAAAAACTGTTTTTTCTTATATCTGACCATATTAAAGTTATAGTGAATTAAAAAAAAAATAATGTATCCAGCTTTTTACGCTGGCTATAAAACAGCGGGGGGTGATTCGATTTTGACAATTCTTGCCGACAGATTTTATGGTTTGATCTTAGTAGGCAGTAATTTTCGTTTGTTGATTGAGCTGTCAAGATTTTTCACTACTATGAAGCTACGATGTATTTGGTTTTCCACTTTTCTTAATATTTAATTAATTGAACTCTTTTTATATCTAACGGCATTTCTACACTTTTAGGTATCAGAGGATGAAACCTTTTCGATACTAATGGAAATTGGACCTAATCAATGTCAAACCATTACAAACAAGTGACGAAAATTGTACAAATGCGTTACTGTTCTCCAGATCCAGATCGTATTTGGGTTTTGTTTTCTGCAACACGCCAGATAATTTTGTGTCAGAATCACGGAACTTCCATCAGTTTTTCCCTTGAAATCCGTATCGTAATTCTACGAAGCATGATCTGAAATTTTCAGGATTTCTCCGGAAATTCTCCACAGTATAATTAGAGCCTGCCTAGTATCCCCACAAGTAATTCCTCTTGAGCGCCTTCAATATTTGTATTATAGTCAGGGAAACTTATCAGAATTATGTACTTCCGACAGTCTACCAGAAGTGTTTTTGGAACTCCGTCATAATTTCGTTAGAAATCACATCGCTGTCTCACCCAAGGTCTCACCACAATTCCACATGGCCATACACCTGAATTCTTTACATAATTTTGATCGGATCCCTATCAGAGGTTTCAGAGTTTCGTCATAGCTTGCCTCAGAAAACTGCATACATACAGAGAATTTTAACAAATGGAGAAGCTTAGAAGTTGTTAAGAATTTTTATTCTATCCCACGAGCCTGCTCATGAAGAAAGAATAATCTTTCTTCCCACGCAGCCACTTAGCGGCGGGCGACAATGTACCTCTCAATAAAATCCTTGAATCGATTACCGTTGGACATACAGTACATATCTAGTTTTTCAAAGATTAAAACATATAGTCATAGTTTTATATTCATTTTGTTTCATATTGTAAAAACATCAATGTAAATAGAACTATAGAAAAAGCAAAGCAAAGCAAAGATAACCGTACACATCGTAGTTGCTACTCCGTGATTGACCAGAACAATCGAAGTTGCACAGAGAGCCAATGAATGTGAAAGCTTGGGACTAGCTAACCATTCTCAATGTGCACAATTCGAGAGTTCAGCTATTTAAAGTCAATAACAGCGCTGGCCACGTCCTTACGGTCATCAGAAAAGGGAAGGAATGTTAGTTCGACAACCGTTGCTACTAGAAACCGTGGAATCCACAGCATCCCCACAGTTGTCACGGGAGGGAATGGTGGTTAGTAGGGTAGGGTAAGGTGTGGATCTAGGAGCCACCTCTGTTAGGTGATATGATCCACTAGTTATATGGAAATACATGTCGCGGTCTTCATCACGATTATGATTTATTTGATCACGATGACCACTGATCCCGGATTTCGTGCTCGCGTTTCCATCGCCCTACCGTGGAAACCGACTGACCAACGAATATTGTAGCGCAATTCTGATCCCGGATTTTTCACTCGCACTTCCATCGCCCTACCGAGAAAACCGACTCTCAATGTAAATAGAACTTAGCTTAGCTTAGCTTAGCTTAGACTGACTGCACACATCTATGGTTGCTATTCCGTGATTGACCCGAACCAATGACAGTTGCACAATGAATCAACTGAATAATTGACTGGGAGTGGTCAACATTCTCACTGTGCACGCTTCAAAGACTCTCTTTAACGGTACAATAACGGCGCCGGCCACGTCCTTGCAGTCAGGTTGGAAGAGGGAAGGAATATTAGTAACAACCTTTGTTAAGTGAAGGACCGCGTTTACCGCTGCGACTCCACCAAAGGTTGCAGGAAGGAGTGCCTGTTAGTAGGAAAGGTATCGTTGGGTCTGGATTCACTTTGATAAGTAATATGACCTTCGTGCCATGCTGGTTGCCGCGCTATTGTTTGCTTCACGCGGAAAGCAAACAATCGACCATCCACATCGGGTGGTCGCTTAATATTTACTGCAAACGACGCGACAAAATATGCAATCTAACACGCTATTATTCGCTTCACTCGGAAAGCAAACAATCGATCACCCACGTCAGGTGGTCACTTAATATTTCAAATCGAACCGCGGAAGCTACTCGCCAAATATTTAACTGCAAATGACACGACCGAACATGCAAGCTGACGCACTATTGTTCACTTCATATGAGAAGCAAACAACTGATCACCCACGGCAGGTGATCGTCCAGTGTTGCTACAAAAGACGCGACACAACATAAAAAACTGACTAACTCTTGATCAATTCACACGGAAAGAAAACCATCGATCACCCACGTCGGATGAATGCTATATGTTTACTTATCAAAAACAACAAAAAACCTACGAGTGACGAACTATACAAATTCTATGAAAACTGTTTCAAAAGTAAACATGCACTAATTAAATAACTAGATGCAAGTTATCACCTATGCTAAAAAAATCCGAAGGCGGAGAAAAAATCTAACCACCGAAAGCGAAACGCGCGCGATTCTGGCTCTCGGGCTGCTGAGCCACCACACACTGAAGAACGCCGGCCCCCTCGCTGTCACACATGTACAAATCCGAAGGCGGAAAAAAAAAAACTACCTCGAAGTTTGTATGGAAAAACTTGACGAAATGTATGCAGAACTCTTAGGTTTTCGGTTTTCGCCTCTAGATGACGCTGTATGCTTTCAATTAGTGAAACCTTTGGTATTCTTGTAGGTGACTATACATATGTAAAACAACTTTGCCGAAAACCACAAAATGATCTGACGCATATGCCACGGTTGCCATATTTATATGGGTAATTCTCGTTGAATCCAGGCCGCCATTTACATAAACTCTAGGATTTTAAATTGTTCTTGCTTATTTGCAAGAAAATTGTAAAAAAGGATGAAAACCACTTTGGTTGGGTAAATAAATTGATGGACCCCTTGCTTTCCAAGGGGCTGACACGGTGACAAAAATGACGATTTTTCATCAAATTGCGCTCAATTTAACGCGTGATATCTCGAAAATCAATGATGTAACATGTACATAACTTTACATTCCTTTGAAGAAAAAGTATACAGACCTTTCATTTGGAATTAAAAATTGGGCATTTTTTTATTGTCGTACAAACTGGGCTGAAGGGTCTCAGATTTTCATGAAACTTTTTCCACAGGCAAGGCTCATGGATAAATTAAGGTGACTTGGTGCATCACAGAATTTTCATAGGAATCATTGACTTTTTAATTTTCAATGATTGTTTGCCTCGCGTTTTTGAAGTGATAAAAAACGGGATATTTTGCAGCCACGCAGTAGAAAAAGTATCATCACACTCACCACGAGTGAGCATATGGGATGATACATTTTCATCCGAATTTGCGCTTTGGTAACTGAGTTTTATCACTTTGAAATTTCGAGCGAGATTTCAATGATGCTGATGACGCACTACGCGTCGTTAATGAAAAAAAAAATGAGAAAAAATCAGGGTCGCCTACTTTTCCGGACAACTTAGGTGGAAATTTCTTGTTTTCCCCTGACACTACTTACTTTGAAAATCATTTCTGAAGAATGAAGCATCATTGAAACAAAGTTTTTTTAGAAATTAAAGGAAATTTGCTCAGAAATCTCAGAAATGCACTTTTTTTTTCTTTCCTGAGTTATGACCAATTTTGTGAAAAATGACAATGTAAGCCTATATTACCTATATGGACATTTTTCACAAAATTTGCCATAACTCAAGAACGAAAAAAGTGCATTTCAAAAATTTCAGCAATCAAAGCTTATGAAATAACCTTCTCAAAAATATTTTTTCGACAATTTTCAGCGAGTTCGGACATAGTTTTCCGGCTTTTCTTTATGAATTTTCTCAAAGGTGGTAAACTTTATGGAAAACTTTTTCCATTTCATATTTTTTTTTTTGGATTCTTGAGAAAATTTGCTTTCATTTTCAACTTTGTTTATACGATGCATCGATCTTGAGTTATGATTTTTCAAAAAAGGCTGATATGGCACATTTGGACATTTTTCAACAAAAATGGCCATAACTTAAAAACGAAAAAAAAAGTGCTTTCCAAAAAATTCAGCAACTTAAGCTTATGAGATAACCTTTTTAAAAATATTTTTTGAAAATTTTCCACGAATTTGGGCGTAGTTTTCCGACTCTCAATGTAAATAGAACTATAGACAAATAAAAAGAAAATAGATTATGAATAGCATGCACATCAGCCCATATCCGATTAGTTGATGCTATGTGACCATGATAGCTTGCTTCGGTCCACCCCGTTCGCTTCGATCCAGGAAAGTCTTTGCGCATGTGGAAGCCCAGCCTCTTCGTTTTTGCATGACCAACACCCGCCGGCGGGCCGTGAGTAAACGCTTTTATACCCACAACTGCATGTAAGTTTAAGAATAAATACTTTAAGGAGTGCCATGTTCTTCCGTCCATAACGAAAGAACTCTTGTAGAGCATCCAAACCAATCCTGAGAGCATGGACTCCGACTTGCCGACGCCCAGAGCTTTGAGGCGTCTGTCTGACTTCGTGTAACAAATCCTTGCGCATTCCAGCAGATTCCAGCTACATATTGGGCATCGAGTTGGGCACTACTCCTCTTCATAAACCCACCTAAAATTTAATAAATGTTAGAAATTATAGATAAATTAAAAAAAAAAACGATATCAATTTAAGTTTGATGATAGGTGAAAATTTCTGACGCTCCGTTGTCAACAATTAACATTTTCACCTTTGCCAATAAGCTTACTTTGACCCAACCATAATAATTATTATAGTGTCGGTAAGAATTGTCAGATGGGGGTGATACGAATATTATGGCAGGCTAGCGTAAAAAGCTGGATGGGATTTTGTGTTATTCGAGATTTTATTTAAAGTTTTTTTCAAGAAAGGGTCAATTATTTCACAGATATGTGAATTTCTAGACTGTCTCAAATATCATCTGAAAATTCTAATTTAACAGGCCTTATTTTTTTTTTGAATTCGCTGTAACTTAAGTACCTATGGTTGAAAGTAGAAAAAAAATATTTACAGTTTTTTCATTGGAATTTGTACGTAAAATCTTTTTTCAATTTTGAAAATCTTAAAAAATGTTACTTTTTGCCCGATTTATAAATCGATGTAAAATAAGAAATCGAGAATAAACAGTTAGAAGCAATTGACCATGCGGTGCTGCTTGGCAAATATTAAGGCTAGAAGTGCGCTTTCTGCAGAAAAATAATAAAAATATCGAACGGTTAGGTTTTCGAAAATTTAAAACTATAAGACATGTAACATAGATCGGCGATTAATGTTACTCTCAGTGTATTTTTTTTTCTAAAAGTCCTTTAAATGTCCTCATACCGACATATAGGAAGAAATCATTTCAATCTAACAAACCGTTTCCAAGTAATATTTTTATGAAGAAGATTTATCGTCTTTTATACGCCCTTTTTAAAATTTAGGTGAAGAATATTGCAAAACAAATAACATGAAAAACATTTTTTCGATAGAAGCGCATGCATGGGAAAAATTTCATTTGAATCGAAAAAGGTCGCGTCTATGCTCTGTGGAGGAATTTCTGAGATAATTCATAGGAGTTTTTTGCAGGAATTCTTTGATAAATTTCTGAAGGTAATTCTAGAGGAACTTTTGAAGCATGGAAGAATTCTAATTGATCTTTCACAAGGAAATCGTGAAAGTCTTCATGAATGATTTTTTTTTTCTAACGAAATCAGAGGTTCGATTTCGGAAAGAATCCGAAGGTGGTTTTATAAAGGAGTTATTGAATAAGGTTCTGAGGTAATTCTAAAGGAATTTATGATTTGCGAAAAGAATGTCTGTAGGAATTCCCAGAAAAAAATCGTTCCGAAAAAATATTTGGCAGATTTTTAAAAAACTCCTTTGAAGACTTTCTAAAAAATAATTTTCTAAATACATTACCGGGAGAATTTTTCACAGGAGTACATGGAAGAATTTCTGAAAATATCCGTGAATAGTGTAATGTCGGTCAATTTCTGGAGAATCTCTCAAACAATTTCTGACGTGATAACTGATGAAATTCTTGCAGGAATTTTTGAAGCATTCTATAACAGACAGTTTCGGATGAAGATATGTTTATATTTTTTGAAGAGTCGTAGAGGAATTTCTAAGGGAATTTATGTGCTAATCTTTGAACAAATTTCTGAAGAAGTTTTAGAAAGGGTCACTCAAATATTTCTTCTATTTTGAGGGATTTCTGAACTTCTCTGTATGTAGTCCCTATTTTACCAACTACGTTTCTCTTTGTTCGAAATGGATCATCACAGATGTTGATTATGTTGCGGGTTTGTTCATCGACTTTTTTAGGTGAACATGATTAAAAATTCAGCATTCACCGAACGTTTCGACCTACTACCGCTTTCGGTCATCCTCAGCGGTTCCTCAATTGTTTATTTAATTAGTAATTTATTTAAAATAATATCAAAAACTAACATGCACTATTAAGGCACTTCCCATCGGCTGATTTTTCGGATTATACATACCTCGAATCAAACCGGAATTTTCCCGCATTGTTTTCTATCATAAATGGTCCGGATCGGTCAAGGCGTTTCGGAATTATGGCCATTTCAGTGATCCGGGCCAGCACCGGTAGAGCTGGTCGTATATAAAACTGATCCAAGCCCCATTGATACATCAAACTGCGGCGCTTTTGTAAGCTTTAGCATGGATGACGAATTTTGTGCGATAATTAACCATGAAGACCAGAAATTTCACGACGTCGATCTAAAATTTAAGATGGCAGTCATTCAAGATTGCGGCTGCCTAATAGAGCTTTAGACTAAATAACCTTGTAATAAGGGTATATTTGGTATGGTAAAAATGTCTGGAGAGAATAGCTATGGCAGATTATGCACAAAGACGGATTCCTGGATAAACTGATACGATTGATCAAGGCGACGATGGATCGAGTGATGTGCGTAGTGTGAGTATCAGGGACACTCTCGAGTCCCCTCGAATCTCACAGAGGGTTACAGCAAGGTGATGGTCTTTCGTGCTTGCTGTTCAACATTGCGTTAGAAGGTGTAATGAGGAGAGCGGGGATAAACACGAGTGGTACGATTTTCACGAAGTCCGTTCAGCTGCTTGGTTTCGCTGATGATGTTGATATTATAGGTCGCAAATTTGAGACGATGGCGGAAACGTACATCCGACTAAAGATTGAAGCCAGGCGAATCGAATTAGTCATCAATGTGTCGAAGACAAAGTACATGATGGCAAAAGGCTCCAGGGAGGAATCACCGCGCCCGCCACCCCGAATTTATATCGACGGTGATGAAATCGAGGCGGTTGAAGAATTCGTGTACTTGGGCTCACTGGTGACCGCTGACAACGACACAAGCAGAGAAATTCAGAGGCGCATTGTGGCAGGAAATCGTGCCTACTTTGGACTCCGCAGAACTCTACGATCGAATAAAGTTCGCCGTAACACGAAGGTAACTATCTTCAAAACGCTGATTAGACCGGTTGTCCTCTATGGACACGAAACATGGACCCTACGTGCAGAGGACCAACGCGCCCTTGGAGTTTTCGAACGAAAGGTGTTGCGTACCATCTGGGGCGGAGTGCAGATGGAAAACGGGACTTAGAGAAGGCGAATGAACCACGAGCTGCATCAGCTGCTGAGAGAACCAACCATCGTCCACGAAAATCGGGAGACTATGGTGGGCGGGTCACGTCATCAGGATGTCGGATAGCAACCCGACTAAAATGGTTCTCGAGAGTCATCCGACCGGTACAAGAAGACGTGGAGCGCAGCGAGCTACGTGGATCGACCAAGTGGAGGACGATCTGCGGACCCTACGCAGAGTGCGGAACTGGAGACAAACAGCCATGGACCGAGTGGAATGGAGACGGCTACTATGTACAGCAGAGGCCACCCCGGCCTTAGCCTGATCGGTAAGGTAAGTAAGATGTCTGGAGTATAAAAATGGTGACCAGAATACACAAGATGGCGGTCCAAAACCCAAGATGGCGGCTCCAATTTTTTAGGCTCTAAAACCATGCAATATGCGTATATTTGGTATAGGCAAGATGTTTGGACTCCAAAAATTGCGACCAAAATATCCAAGAAGGCGGTCTAAAATCCAAGATGGTGGCTCCATATTCAAGATGGTGGCTGTTTAATGGTATTTTAGGCTCTAAAACCATACAGTGTGGGTATATTTGGTATGAAGATGTCCGGAGTCCAAAAATGGTGACCACATTATCTAATATGACGTCTCAAAATTCAAGATGACGGTTGTTTAATAGATATTTAGGCACTAAAACCATGGATATGAGGAAGGTGTCCGGAGTATTAAAATGGCAATCGAAATATCCAAGATGGTGTATGTTTAACCTTTCAGGACGCGCGCCATCAAGCAACCGAAACTGCACCGCGCTCGCGCTGCGTACGACGGGTGAGGTTTTTTGGTAGTGTTGTACTTTTTACAACAGCGCGCGCGCTGAAGGGTTAATGGAGTTTTAGGCGATAAAACTATGCAATACCTAGTATATATGTTATGGAGAGTCCGGAGTCTGAAATGGCGGCCAGAATATCCAAGATGGCGATCTCAAATCTAAGATGGCGTCCCAAAATTTAAGATGGTGTCTGTTCAATGTTGTTTTAAGCTAATACATCATTCAATACGGGTATATTTGGTATAGAAAGGATTTCCGGAGTCTGAAAACAGTAACTAGAATAACCAAGAGAGTGGCAGTCCAATGGCGGTCCAAGATGACGGCTATTTCATGGAGTTTTAGGCAAACATTCAATATGGGTATATCATAGAGAAGAAGTCCCAAGTCCAAAAAATGGAAACCATAATTTCCAAGATACCGGAATTATATCCAAATTGGCGGATCAAAATTCAAGATTGATTTGAGAACATGTCACTGAATTTTTGTTGAAATGGGTTTTCGAAGGCACGAGAAAGGCACCATCACCACTAGGTGGATTAGCCAGGTTTTTTTTAAATTCCTACGAGGGCGCAAAAACTTATCTTTGAGGAAGTTAGAATCAAAAAAATCCCATACAAAATGATCATTTTTTTAGATTTTTTGTAAATGAATGTATGTTTTAACTGTATGTATGTATCGTAAAAATAATCTTTACCGTCCTTATGCATTGGGATCATTTTTGATCTAATCCATACACTACCTCAGCGAGCTGTTCCCAACGTGTTCCATAAGAAAGGTTAAAAGGTCGCTAACATTTCGCTGTCTGCAAGCCTCGATGGTATTCCATCAGTATGGTTGTGCAGTAGACTGGGTCAACAAAGTCCATTTTTTGAAACAAAGCTTTTTCGAATTCTTTTGGCGTCTTTTGCACAGTTGTTTCTGTGCAAAATTTGGGAGCGATTGGTTGCGTCCCCGTATTCCGCATTGCGATTGGAATTTGTATGGAATTTGGTATAAGAAAACGTGCTTTTTTGCATTTTTCTCCTTAATTAATTGTTTTTTGTCTAAAACGATCAATCTAATGACGTTGAAGTATAGCCTAAGATATGCTGAAAAACTTTGCCGAGGACCGCAAAGTGATCCGACATTTGCGAAAAAAAGTTATATCGTGCAGATTGCCCGGTGGTGCTTAACATTTAACATGTAAAGGAATAACATCAATAATAAAATCTCAATTATTGGGCTGTTACCAAGCAAATAACTTTTTTCACATGCGTCGGATCACTTTGCAGTCTTCGGCAAAGTTTTTCGACATATCCTAGGCAATATTTGACCGTCATTAGTTACATGGCATTAGAAAAAAATTCAACTTATGAATATTGCGCACTTCCCACCCCACTGGACCCCTTTCGTAGTTAGTATAGAGTAAAGTGGGGCAAAAGTTCGAGTGGGGCAAGAGTTTCTTTTGAAGTTTTTGCGCTAAATTCAAATAATTTCTTTCGGGTGTCAAAGTTGTTCAAAGCCTTTTTGAAAAACAGTCTTTCTCTCCAAAAATTATGAAAATTGATTAATATTTCGAAAAGTTATGAAAAAATGATGGTTTTTGATCAAAAAATTGTAATATGTGATGGTTTTTCCAACGCATGGATTGGTATTGTAATGAAAACGAATTCGGTCTTTTATTTTGGGGCGCAACTAGGTATATTTTGAAGATGCTTTAGCAAGTATAACTTTTTGCAAAAATGTTTTGGATTTTACATATAGCGGAGCAAAAGTTCGAATTGTGGGGCAAGAGTTCGAGTCATGTGACAACTTTAGGTAAAAACCAAAAATTCTGCAAAATGTACATATTATCTCTAAAAATGATGGAATTAGTGTGAAAATTCGATCAAAGTTGAAAAAAATGTTGTTTTATCGGAATTTGGCGGAGAACTATTAATTTTTGGTGTAGTTAATTTAACTCTGATTTGGGTAAAATCCAGATCGAGCTTTAAAGGGTTTTTTAATTGGTTTCAGGTATTCTTATTACCAAAGTGTCAAAATGGTGCGCTACGGTTAGCAAAATTCCACAAACACTAGATTCGAACTTTTGCCCCAGTGGTGGGGCATGAGTTCGAATAAAACGCACACATACATAAAGTGTTATAACACAAAATTGAAAAGACATTTGGCGTAACTTTGTTCAGCAAAATTTTAGCTCATGGATGGTAGAATCACCACACGGTGTGCATTTATTGTTATTTTGCATCGAATCGTGTCGGTGTCTTCTGCGCACTTATGCATTACAAGGTGCTGAATAAGTGCGCAGAAGACACCGAAGCGATTCGATGCTAAATCGCAGTTTTATTCGCGATCCCGCACTTATACTAACTGCGAAAGGGGTCCAGTGGGGTGGGAAATGCGCAATAAAATGCAAAACGTACGTTTTCCCATACTAACTTCCATACAAATTTCAATCGCAATGCGGAATACGGGGACGCAACCAATCGCTCCCAAATTATGCACAGTTTTTTTTGGATGCTAATACAGATTGAAAAAGCTTTGTTCCGGGTTGATGCGATCAAATTTAAATTTTCTCCATACAACGTTGACCCACTCTACTAAGCAGTTGTGTAGCTATTTTGCCCAAGCCGCTTTCCGTAATTTTCACCAGGTCCCTCATTGACGATGTGTTTACGGAGATCTGGAAGCAGTCCTTTATGTTTCCCGTTAAAAAAAAACACCCCATTTCTACTGATCATCATTGGTTTAAGCCTGGAAGATTTATCGCTACGAATTTGCTCATCTTCACCAACATTTGCTTAACTGCTATGAATGACAGGTTGATGTTATATTTACACACTGATGAGAAGGCTGATTTTGAAAGAATTGATCATAACATGTGCAAGTAACACTTTTTAGTCAAATAGGGTAAAAAAGAAGCATTATAAAACCAAAATAAAAAAAAAACGGTTTTATAAAGGTTCTCAAAACCTTTTCAAGACAAGTTAGTCATCAAAATGTAACTTGAGATAGCCAAGATCACTCGTTGGGGAATATTTAACAAGCTTGTATCGTGGCTCGCTAGTGTGGGGCCTATTTTGCAAAATCTCTCTGGGACATGATTATCGGATCATTAAATAAGTGATCTGTGCAAAAATGAGCGATTTCGATTGACATTTAGGGGTGGCGCCAAGGGTTTAAGTGAAATTTATGCTAGAGCCAACATTCAAAAATTGAATTTCAAATATAACTTTTCAAGACTGTGAATTCTAGAACCCAAAGGGCCAACTGGTTTTCGATATATTTGATGAAAAATTACCCATTTTAGTATCCAACCTAAAAATTACTAAAACAGGACATTTTTTTAATATCTTGAAAACCAGTAGAGATATCGCAATTTAGAGCTCGAATTTGGCCTTTGAGTTGTTCTGAAAGCTCCAGACTGATCCAAGCAACGAAGGATGGTGTGTATAAGACTCCCTAGCATAATTTGTTTGAATCCTCAGTATTGTCCTTATTTTTTCCATCTCACAGAGAATTAAAGTAACTGCGGACTGAAACATTCAGCAAGTCCAATGAACCCCAGGATACCATTATTATAGCAGTAAGGAATTAGGTTGCGAAATCTTCTAATTATGAGCAAAGGAGCAATTAATCTTCCCCTTGCTGTACCGCTGTAGTCACTGTGGCTGGCACCAGATCGTGTTTTGGCCGATAGCAAGATAGAAATTTAGAAAGTGCGCTTCGTGGCTGCGGTGGAAAAATAGAGACACCGATCCACTACTGTTTGTTCTTCCGAGCAGTAGATAGAGGAGAGACATTCAAGCGAGCAGCCCAGCACATTGAGTATGTGTACGACATACCTAAGTACTTACGTTTCACACTGAAGAAGGAGGAGGAGGAAAATACCCAGTAGTACTAGTACTAGGAAAAAGAAAGTGCAGCGCAGAGAAAGTCATGCGGCCGATCCAAATGAAAACAAGGCAGCAGAATTATATTTTGTACGCATTGTATTGCTTGCTTGCAAGCGGAGATCGGGCTAAAATTAGACAATTTAATTATACTGCTTGAGGCCACTTTAAGCCATCTAATAAGGATACCGACCGACCGACCGCCCGACAGCATTATTGTTGGTCAATTGGTATCCGCCGTCGCCGCCGCCGCCGTCGCGAGATTAGACGGCGCGATTCTTCTCTGCTGCTTCTCTATAATACTAGAGGTGAGAATGAAGCTACCAACGAATGAAATATGCCGGAAAATTATGAAAGTGCTAACGATCATTCGCGGGGGTAACGATGCGAGGAAATTTTTATTCACACGTTCTTTTGTTTTATGAAAGTGATCCGCTAATCGGCGGGGTCGTACGTTGGTATTCTTATGGGCGATAAATTGGGCCTGATTGGACATATGTCGGCGGGTTACAGATACAGGTAAATATAATTAGGAGTTTCTTTTTATTTTCTCTGACGTGACGATCCAACGGAGACAAAGTCTGCTTCTCAGTTCTTCAAGCGGATCATTCAGATTTTTTTTTAGAAATATTTTACGATTTTTTTTTTGTTAAATTTAATAGTGATTCCATTATAACTCAAGATTTCGCTAATTATTTGTTCAAGATCCTTGCAGAAGCTCCTCTGGGATTTTTCTAAGAATTTCTTCTGAGATTCTAAAGAAGCTCCACCAACGATTCCTCCAGAAGTCTCATAAAAAATCCTTAAGGAATTGCGTAACAAATTTTGTAGGGTTTTCATTAGGAACAAGTTGATGAATCCCGTAGGGTTCAGGAAGAAGTTCCTGGTGAATGGAATATATGAAGGAGATTACGGAAGGAATCTCATAAAGAAATCCTGAAGAAACTAAGGAAACAATTCCTGGAGGAATATCCGAAGAAAACCTTAAAGGAACACTACAAGGAATTTCTAAAGAACCCCGGAATAAATTCTTCCAGCAATCTTGGAAAAAAGTTCTAACAAAATGCCAGAAGAAATTTATCACAGTAAAACCGCTCAGCACTAAAATGTGTAAGCCCTACTCATAAGTGCATTATTTCCAGACCACACAAAAATGTGTTACAGTTACACATTTTCAAAAACAGCTCGTACACTCGTCTAGATGCGAAATGTCAATATTTTTTTTGTTTTCCAAGGTCACTAGTAAACCTAGCTAGATTGCTGTACAAAAATTTTTGCGTATTTAACGATTTTGCGGACACAGGAGCTGATTTTGTGAATGTGCAAGGGTTACACATTTTTGGTGTAGTCTGGAAATTGTGCACTTTTGTGCTGAGCGGCGTTAGCGTGATGGTGAAGCTCCTGGAGGAATCTCAAAAAGAACTCCTGGTGAAATCGCAAAAAAAGGAACACTTGATGGTAATCCTGGAGTAAGAAAGAAGCTCCAAGAGGTATCTAGGAAAGATTTCCTGGAGAAATTCCAGAAGTTCTTTCTAGGATTCCTCATGAAGTTCCATCTAGGATGCTTCCCGAATTATTATTCAAAATCAACCAGGACTTCTCCTAGGAGATCTTTCTGGGATCGCTACAGAAGTTCATTCTGGGAGCGCTTCATGAAATTAATTAGGGGTTCGTTAAGGATTTTCTTCTGAGTTTATTTTCTTGATTCCAAGAATGCCTTTCAAGATTTATCTAGGATTTTCTATCAACAACAACAAACTTATGCGAGATTCGCCCAAGAACTTCTTCTGAGGTTCCTCCTGGCATTCCTTCCAGATTTTCATGACGCCGTCCACAAATTACGTAACGCTCTAGGGGGAGAAGAGGGGGAGTATGGCCGAGCGTTACAGCCCATACAAAAATTAGAGGTGGGTAAAAATGACGATTTTGATTGTACGTAATAAATGCATGCTGCCTAAGAGTACTTTCCTGCATTCCACTCTGAACTCTTTAAGTAATTCCCCCGGGATCTCCTTATTTAGTAAGTTTCTCATAACATACCTACAGGTTTCTTAGAGAAATTCCCCCAAAAACTTCTTAAGGAATTGCTTCTGGATTTCCTCTCATAGTCATGACAATAGTTTTTTTTATGGAAACCCAAAAAAATGGAAACATTATAAAAGGAACAGTAAGATTCTCAGAATAAACTTATAAAGGAATCGCTGGAGGAAATTGTAGAAGAATCGCGTAAGAAACTGAGAAATCCAGTAAGGGTTCCTGGAGAAATCGCTGAAAGATCTCCTGGAGAAATTTCACATAGAAACTCCCTAGAAATCTTACAAGAAACTTCTGAAATGATAATAGAAGAAACTTCTTAATCAATTAAGAATAAATCTTGGTTTTTTTTTCTGGAATCATAATAAAAATTCTAGGAGGTTCTGGCAGATTTTTTAGAATGATATCAATTAATTTTCCCGAGTAATTTTCAAGAAAAAAAAAAACCCTTTCTATACTATTCCTTCAATGTGGTGACAAGAATGTCTAAACATTTTGTTTGAATCTATACAGTATTTCCATAAAATCCCCACTAAAATGTCACCTGCCGTAATTACAACCGAATTATCAACGGAATTTTTCACTTAACCCTTTGGAGCCGGATGATTTCGCCACTGCTGCCGCAACCTCGCTGGTCTCGAATATGTTTGTAATGCTTGGTTTCTATGCCTATTGACCCCTCCGGCTCCAAAGGGTTAAACAACCCCAATTCTACCAGATCACACCCTCAGCTCAAGATTCTGCATAATAGTTCCACCATAAACTACTTGAAAGTATTCTATATCAACTAATTTCCCAAATAATATGCATAGCAAAAAAAAAACTCTTATCGTTACCTAAATCAGCAACACGTGCTCCCGCTCTCATGAATCTATAAAAAAATAATCCGGTTTCAGCGCTTGAAAATTGAAGCGTTTTACCTCAGACGAATCAAAATTTGCTCTTCTTTGACCGGCGCTTTTCAACCCAAAGCGGTAGCAATATGCCTTCATTGGCTAACATGCTTCTGAAGCAAGTGAGAGCGGGAGCAATAAAAATTATGAGTGAGAGTGAGAGACGACGATTCAGCGCCGTGCGGCTCTCTGAATCTCTTTCTTCGCCGATGTATACGGAAATGGATATAGAGTAAAGTGGGGCAAAAGTTCGAGTGGGGCAAGAGTTTCTTTTGAAGTTTTTGAGCTCAATTCAAATTATTTCTTTCGGGTGTCAAGGTTGTTCGAACCCTTTTTTAAAAAGAGTCTTTCACTCCAAAAATTATGAAAATTGATCAATATTTCGAGAACTTATGACAAAATGTTGGTTTTTGATCAAAAAATTGTATCATGCGATGGCCCTTGCAACGCATGGAATGAAATTGTAATGAAATCGAATTCGATATTTTATTTTGGGGCGTAACTAGGTATATTTTGAAGATGCTCTAGCATGTATAACTTTTTGCAAAAAAGATTTGGAAAGCGTATTTTACACATAGTGGGGCAAAAGTTCGAATTGTGGGGCAAAAGTTCGAGTCATGTGGCAACTTTAGGTATAAACCTAAAATTCTGCAAAATGCACATATTATCTTCAAGAGTGATGGAATTAGTGAGAAAATTCGATTAAAGTTGTAAAAAATGTTGTTTTATCTGAATTTGGCGGAAAACTACTAATTTGTGGTGCAGTAAATTTAACCCAGATTTGGGTAAAATCCAAATCGAATTTTAAAGTGTATTCCAGTTCTAACATCAAATATTAAGTGGTTTCAGGTATTCCTATTACCAAAGTGTCAAAATAGTGTGCTACGGTTAGCGAAATTCCACAAACACTAGATTCGAACTTTTGCCCCAGTGGTGGGGCAAGAGTTCGAATAAAACACACACATATAAAAAAAGTTGTAACTCAAAATTGAAAAGACATTTAGCGTAACTTTGTTAAGCAAAATTTTAGCTCATGGATGGTAGAATCACCACACGGTATTTATTTATTTTTATCTGCTTAGATTTTTTCAAATAGGTTGAATTATCAACTAAGGTCGAACTTTTGCCCCACCTTACTCTACTTGATTTTTATCTCGTTATTACAGTGCAAATGACATAAACTCGAATTAAATCGATTATAATAGTCACGTCCATCATTCTCCTATGGACAAATTGGTTGTTTTAAAAAGTTTTGAGCAAAAAATAAATTCACTGAATCATTTACGCATCTTCAGCCTCACCACAGCAAGTGAGAAATAATCGTTACCAGTCAATATTCTTCACCAGCCAACCGACCGATGAGGAATAGTGGTCGCGGTTGGTTCGGTTTCTCTTTGCTCCCTGTGCGTGTTCGTTCGTAGTGATGGTTGGCGCTGATTTCGTATCGTATCATGCATATTCACTCGATTTCAAGCACTGTCCGGTTTGCATCAGATATCTCCCAGCATACCACCGTAACTACGATAATAGGAATCCTTAATGGAATCGCACGTGAATTCCCTACGAATTTCTCTCACAGCAAGATTTTACACATCATTTGTGAGGGAATTCCAGCAGAATACCTTCTAGAGTAACATTAACAGTCATAAATTAGCGCACTCTTCCACGCGAGTATAACATACATTTCAAATTCAACCACACTGATCATGGAAGCAGATGAAATTTGGGCTAAATTGTAAACAATAAATCAACGAAATTTTTCGTAGCAACCGCAGCATGCAGTGCCCTATAGCATGAGTTTAGAGCCTAAAGAAATGTTTGTAGATCAGAAATTATTCGGCTATCTGATGCATGGGAAATTCGTTACCTGCATCGCTCAAGAAACCGTTATATCGGTGCAAGTACATAGTTGCGAAGAAATGAGAATTCGAATGGTATGCTCACTGTAGAAAATTTCTGTCAATTTGGGAGATTTTTTAAAATTATTTTTATTGGTATCTCATTCAATTATTACTTTCATAAACACTTAATCTAGGTGTTCTGTGTATTATTACACACCATTATCCTATTTTGGTGAAAAAAATTTAAACTATTATCAATACTTATTTATAACATACCTTTCATTTGCTATAGCAATTATGAATTTTTACAGGTTATATTTTTCACCTGCGTGTCAGAAATACATTTTTTTAACTTACCCTAATTCTAACCCAACTAACTGAACATATAAAGAGCTAATCGTAGCAATAGAAGATTGCAACGATTTTTGACGAAAATTTGCTATGATTTTCGTTGACATCTGGTCCAATGTTTCAATATTGGAAATTTGATGCAATTCATAAGAAATCTATGACAAAAGGTCGAAAGACATAAGGTCGAATGCACAAAAGGTTAAATAGACAAAAGACAAATTGGAAGACAAGAAAAAGTGATCAGAAAAAAAACTACAAAAATTCCTTTATAAATGATAGAGCCAGTGATACCAATATAATTCAACAACTAAAAAAAACATTATTGAAAGATAGGAATGTATCTACTAAACCTTAGTTGCTTAAACGCTTCATTTTATTACCGCATTGCATTGCGGTAATAGACGGAATAGACGCCCATAAATAATAGAACATAATGTTATTAATTAACATTATTGGTAGAAAACAATATTCATAGAAAGAACAACACGGTGTGCCAAAAACCGTTATTAACAAATAAAAATGTCCACCCAAATGGCACCCGGCATTCGAAAGATATAGTATTCTAGTATATCCTCTGAAAATTTTGAAATGTTTCATCGAGGGAAACTAAAGTTTTTTGTGATTTGACGATTTTGAGCCATTTCTATAGAATTTTCCTATATGAGTTAATATGCGCGCACGGTGTGCAAGAAATCACTATTAACAAATAAAAATATACATACACCATATTGACACCCGGCATTCGAAAAAATATACTATTATAGCATAACCTCAGAAAATTTGACAATTTTTCATCGAGGGAAACGAAAGTTTTTACTGTTTGAAGATTTTATTCATTTTTCATAGAATTAGCTCATGCAGTCCAGACTCCTATAAAGTAGACGCTGCCATCCACTTGACGCCCACCGCAATTTCTCAGCTGTCTTGCATCCAATCCAGCTGATTTTTTTAGTGCAGTTAGTGCTTATTATAGACTCATCACATACAAAAAATGAACTAAATTGGTTGGAAGACAGCCTGGAAATCGTGGTGGGCGTAAAGGGTATGGCAGCGTCTGATAGGAGACCCGACTGTATATGGCAATATTGTCATAAAGTGTGTTTTTCATTGGCTCTTCATATCATAAACAACTAATATAGTTTCACAAACACCATTCCAAAGATACAACATTCAAACAATTTCTCTGAAAATTTGACAACATTTCATTGAAACAATTGCAAATTACAGTGGTTTGAAAATATAAGATATGATAAAGTATATTGAAAGTGTTGATAATTTCATCGAATATTCTTTAAATTTCACATGTTAATCATTCCTCACAATGAATATATCTTTTGTACCTCATCTAGAACTTTGATAACACTTTTTTGCGATACTGTTACAAAACTCAATAGGTGTTTTAAACGTGTTTATAGACAAAGTAGTATGCATATCCTTAATGAAATTGGAATCAAAGCTTAAAATCGTTGTTACTGATGATTATTCAAATGAAATATTTATAAATTCACGGAAAACACGTTGGTAACATGGCGTATAAAGCTGGCTAGGAAAACGATTAGCATTTAGGTTCACTTCAAGAGCTTCAATATCTTAAACATTATACCAACGCTTCACAAAGCTTCCTAGGAATACCAAAACCTTGGGCTGTAAATTCACTTTAACTCTCGTTTCACCATGAAACGTTTCCAAATTTACCGACAAGATAGCAACATATAACGTGCTTAAAAACTTAAAAAACGGGTGCCAAACTCTTAGAAAGTTTATGTAATCATCGCTCACGGCGTACCATTATTAGTATTCGAGTAGCAGGTAGAACAATGGAATTACATTTAGATTCCCAAGCCACGGTAGTTTACATTCCTCTCAATGAAATGTTGTAAAATTTTCAGAGAAGTGGCTTGACTATTGTACTTTTGGAATTTGTAAAACTCATTACACCGTTCAACACTAGTTTGCGTTATGGGATGAGAAAAAAAGAATTCGGCTTGGGACCCTAGAATCCCTAATGTTCCAAGTTCTTAATTCAAACTTCGGTCATAAACTGTGTAGTCCCCCCCCCCCCCAATATTTTTTTGAAAATTCTTTCACTCTGACACTTCTAGGGTTCAAAAGCTCTGTTCTTTTTTTTTCATCCCATAACACGATTTTTTACCCTTCTTACACCCATAAGAAGGGTATAAATATCGCTCGAAAAACCGACTTTCGATCCGAGGCCCGGAGGGCCGAGTCTCATATGCTAATGAACTCAGCTCGACGAACTGAGCAAATGTCTGTATGTGTGTGTGTGTGTGTGTATGTGTGTATGTGTGTGTGTGTGTGTATGTGCGTTACAAAAAAAAGTCACGCACGTTTCTCAGCCGTCTGTCAACCGATTTGAGTTCTCTTGGAAGCAAATGAAAGCTATTACATCCTAGTAGAACGCTATTGAATTTTTTTTCGATTTGACGTTTGGTTACCGAGATATCTCTCGAAGAGTACTTATGAGTCGTACATCTAAACTTTTTAAGATTTTTGACCAAGTGTATCATAACAAATATTTTGGCCGTTTGTCGATTGATTTGGGTTCTCTTGGCACCAAATGAAAGCTACACCATCCTAGTAGATCGCCCAGAAATTTTATTTTGATTGGACATTTGGTTACAGAAATATCTTTCGAAGAGTACTTAGGATTTACACAACTAAACCTTTTGAGATTTTTGACCAAGTGTATCATAATAAATATTCTGGCCGTCTGTCAACCGATTTCGGTTATCCTGGCACCAAATGAAAGCTACAACATTCTAGTAGAACCCTATACAATTTTATTAGGATTGGACATTTGGTTACCGAGATATCTTTCAAAGAGTACTTAGGAGTAAGGTTAACTTTTTGAGAGATTTTTGACCAAGGGTACCATAATAAATATCTCAGCTGTCTGTCAACCGAGTTGGGTTCTCTAAGCACCAAATGAAAGCTACAATATCCTTGTATAAGGCCCTGAAATTTTATTTCGATTCGACATTTGATTACTGAGATATCTTACGAAGAGTATTTCAATAAATTCTTTTTTATTAATCTATTCACTTACTTGTTATCTTGCATTAGTTTTTGACCAGTCTATGGGAAATTATTTTTCAATAAATAATGCTGACAAAGTGTGTTGTTGTTTTCAATAAAATATAAATAACAAATTACAAATACACAGGAATTTTATGAAAACTAACATTATGTTAAATGAATGTTTTGAATTTATATTTTGTGGGAAAAATGCAAGAACCGGACAGCGAAAATAACTAGCTAATGCCAAAACTGAATAACTTAGTAGATATTTCATTTTTGTCCTTTTTGCACCATAACCATGAATACCAAGTACTTCGGAGCTAATTTAATCGACTGATTAAGAGATATTAGACAAAGTGCATCTCGCTGATTTTCTTATCCATTTGTTAATCGATTCAAGATCTTTTGGCAGTTAACAAAAGGTACAATATTCCAGAATATGTAAGCTATTTTTTTTTTAATTTCACGCAAGATTCTAGAAGGAGTCTGGCATTTCTGGTAGTTTAGTCCATGGTCCATGATGCTATTTTGGAAACCAATTCACTAGATGCCAAATCCACAATATTTTCTAGAACTTTTGGTCCATCACACAAAATAAATATGTTAAATACAAATAATACAACAATAGTTTTAATAAGTGTAAGAAGGATTCTGTTCACCATAGGTGAATTAAATCGAGTTTTTTAAAATGTTGTCGAACAGTTTTATTATTTGTTTATGATATGAAGAGCACCGTATGACAATATTTCCTTATATGAGATAATTCCATGAAAAAAGAGTAATATCTTCAAACCGTAAAAACTTTCGTTTCCTTCGATAAAAGATTTTCAAATTTTCGGAGGTGATGCTATAATAGTATATCATCTTTCGAATGCCGGATGTCAATTTGGTGTACATCTTTATTTGTTAATATTGGTTTCAGGCACACCGTGCGCACATATTTTCTCATATAAGAAAATCCTACAGAAATGGCTCAGAATCTTCAAATATCAAAAACTTTAGTTTCCTCGATGAATCATTTTCTTATTTCCAGAGGAGATACTAGAACAGTATATCTTTCGAATGCAGGGTCTCATTTGGGTGGACATTTTTATTTGTTAATAACGGTTTTTGGCACATCGTGAACAGCCTATGTGTAGAAGAAGGATTAATCATAGATTGAAATATTGTCATTTGAAACTCCAATCATTTCAGCGATTTAATAAAGCCAAACAGTCTATGATTGAGAGAAGGACAAATCTCTGGTTATTATATGAGCACACAAAACCTGTACAGTGTTGGTCGCAGGAACTACCTATCAATCCAAGAGGGACAAGAGGGAATGATCACTAAGCACAAGGAGTCAATGATTATTTCTGCAGTATAGTTAGAAAGAACAGCTTTTGAATAAAAGAAGGTAACATTTCTGATTGAAAAATAATCACCTAAGAAGTCAATAAATATTTAAGCAACAAAACTTGAGGCTCAGATGAGAACCGCATATTATCCAAAACTGAATTTTTAAAGAATGGCGAAAATGCGAACATAACCATTTCCTGTGTGAAGAATTAGCATTAAGTTAAAAGTCACAAATACAAAAAAAAAACAAAAAAAAAAACGAACAAAACCAGCGTGTCCGATTGTCATAATTGACTAAATAAACAATCGGACATTCTTTTTTTTTTCTTTGAATTGTGGATCATTTTGGGGAAAAGTGCTTTTTAGTTCTGGAACATTTGCCATTCTCAATTGAGCCTTAAAATCAAACAAAACTGCCATTAAATCCTACATTAACGCAACTTGAAAGAACAGCCCATAAACAAAAGAAGGAAGAAATTCCTATGCAAATGTTAGTGGCTGAAATCCAAATGATTTCTATAACAGTACTATAATATTTCACTCATTGAGCAACAACAAAGACTCATCAAACATTTTTTTTTATAAGTGAGACACACTCGTTGGTAACTGGGTTTACTACAATGTTTGTTCATTCAACTATTTGTTCATTCGGCATTTTGTCCTTCGACTTTCTGTCCTAAAGCCACTCATACGTGCTTGCTATACCAGGGAGGCAACTTTAAAATCATTTTCAAAATTTTTTCTGTATCCTCTGAAGTTGGTTCCAAATAATAATCATCGGCGTCGCATCCTTGGACTGATTAATGATACTTTGGCGAAAATCATGATTAACAGCTGCGATAGTGTTTCAAGCTACCGTAAAGTGAAAAATTCTCTAAATTACCAATACAGGTATGTTCCGTTTTTATCAACACGGTCCGCGATTTTCAGTTGACAAAAACGGAATAGTGATAAAAACGGAATGATTTTCTTTGACAAAATATTTTGCAACATTTTAACTTCCAATTCAGTTTAACAGTAGAACACATTCCAAAAGTAAAAACATGTAGTTTACTTTGAAATTTAATTGTTTTTTGATGTTTTTAGCACATCTTGGTTGCACAGTTCAAATTACAGATTTCTGACTGTGACGCCGACAAGAGGTTTTGTGACCATTTGTGACCACAATTTTGGAAATTTATTTTCGTTGGTCGCATGAATGTCACTTATTATAGTTCCAGTACGCAATGTCGATATCCTAACAAAAAAGGATATGTTCACTTCCTTCACGATGACGCCGCTCAGCACTAAAGTGCATAATTTCCAGATTACACCAAAAATGTGTAACCCTTGCACATTCACAAAATCAGCTCCTGTGTCCACAAAACCGTTAAATTCGCAAAAAATTTTGTACGGCAATCTTGCTAGCTTTACTAATGACCCTGGGGAAAAAAAATATCGACATTTCGCATCTAGACGAGTGTACGAGCCGTTTTTGAGAATGTGTAACTGTTACATATTTTTGTGTGGTCTGGAAATTATGCACTTATGAGTAGGGCTTACACATTCTAGGTGCTGAGTGGTTTTAGCGTGTTCCAGAAGGCATTTCTCCACGAGTATCATCTTCACAGATTCATATAAAAGTTTCGTCTAGGATACTTTTAGGAAATCTCTAGGAATTTTCCTAAGCAATCACTTTTAACTTCTCAAGAATATTGGATTGCTCAAGAAGTTCCTCCAGAATTCTTCTAGGTTATCTTGCACCATACCGCTTGTTTATCCTTTAGAATTCGATGAGAATTTTTTGAGAAAAGAGGTTCTGCCCCTTATTATTTCTTCAGAAATTCTTTGAGGATCACTTCGAATATTCCAGTAGAAATTGGAATTGATTACCCTTCCTTATGCATTATGTTGGGAACAGCTCGCTGACGTAGTTTACCGTTTGGGTCTAGAATGGCATTAATGTACAAGGTGGGCTAAAAAAATCATTCTGGGATTTAACCTAGACATCCAGTTGAAATTCATCCAAGAGTTGCTTTGGAGATTCATCATAAATTTTACTTTAGAAATATAGGAGTTTTTCCGTGTATTCAGAATTTCCTACGGGAATTCCTCCAAGATTGCTTTCTGAAATCCCTCCAGAATTTTTTTTCTGATATTCCTCTAGGGGTTCTTTCTGGGGCTCCTCCAGAATTTATTTCTGGCATTCTTTCAACATGTTTTCTAGAATTTCATCAAAAGTTCTATCTTGGATTCTTTAAAGAGTATCTTAAGATATTTTTTCCCTGGAATGTCCTCCATCCAAAAAATTCTTTGAAGTATTCCTAAAGGACTTTGTTTTGGTAGTTATGCGCAGTAGAAACACCTACACCTACTGGAATTTTTATTACGAAGATTTTTCCCCGATTTCTTACTACGTTACCTGGGAATCTCTCAGAAGTTTAGTCTAGTAATCTTCCAGGAATTCTTTCCTCAAATTCTCCAAAAATTTCTTCAGGAAGTCCTCCTGATGTTCTGTACAGAAATCTCCTAGTTCCTAGTGGGAATCCTTGAGAAATTCCTTCTAGGAATTCTGTATAAGTTTTTTCAAGAAATCATCCAATTGTTTCTCGAGGAATACTTTCAGAATTGATGGGATTTCATTAGGTTTTTTTGGGAATCCTTAGTTTTTTTAGGGAAGAAAACCCCTGATCGTTTTCCAAGATCCTAGACTCATCTTTCCATATAGCCGAGGTGGTAAACGCACGGGTATTCAGCATGACCATGCTGAGGGTGACGGGTTCGATTCCCGGTCGGTCCAGGATCTTTTCGTAAAGTAAATTTCCTTGACTTCCTTGGGCATAGAGTATCTTCGTGCCTGCCACACGATATACGCATGCAAAATGGTCATTGGCAGAGGAAGCTCTCAGTTAATAACTGTGGAAGTGCTCATAGAACACTAAGCTGAGAAGCAGGCTTTGTCCCAATGAGGACGTTGCGCCAAGAAAGGAGAGAGAGAGAGACTCATCTTTCCTAGAGAAACTTATTTCTGAAGGACTTAACTTTCACCTAAAAGAACTTCTGAATTATTTCCTGATGATTTCTCAGAAGAAACCTATTAACCCATTAACGCCCGAATTATGCCACAATCACAGTAGATGTCTGATTTTTTCTGGAGTATCTTAACCCCATAAAAGAAAGTTATTGCAGTCAATTAAACGGAAATCTACGGTGAAATTTTCGTTTTAATACACAGTGGGGCATATGCACGTGAAACGTTGAAAAAATATTTTTTGTAATTGCGTTGCGTTTTCCCCTACTTTTCACTCGCGGTTGTAACGTTGAAACGGCCTACTTTTCTTCACTAAAACAAAAGTGCCGAAAAGTACTACTTTTCGGCACTCTTAAGAGTGCTGAAAAGTAGCACTTTTCGACACCTTTGCCAGAGCCCACTTTTCGATAACTTTTGAGGCTACCGTAGACACAGCTACTACTTCTACATCCTCTAATGAGCTCGAATCTGAATCAGGACTATCCAGATTCAGATTAAGACTGCAGATCAGGCGTAGAAGCAGCAGCTGAAGCTACTTTTGCTCTTGCCCAAGCTGCGGTTGCGGTACGACGACGACGACGGGAGTTTGCAAATTTCTGACACCTACCCTATCATAGCCTACCTGATCAAACAAAAGCACCACGCTGACGCGCATGAATGCTGCCACGTGGTTCGTATTGATACATGTATGTGTAGCAAGATTATACCAAGGATTATACTGGATGGGTATTTTTTTTTGCAATTACAAAAAACTTTGTATGCAACTCGTTGCAAAACTCGATTTTTTCAGCACTCGTCGTATTTATCCAACTCGGCAAGCCTCGTTGGATAAATGTACGACTCGTGCTGAAAAAATCATCATTTTGCAACTTGTTGCATAAATAACTATTTTTTAATTTTTTTTTTGCGCAGCTACCTTATTTCTATGAGCTATGTAAATCTATTTTAGATGACTGGTCATAGTTGATATTCTCCTAATAAAAAAAGTTACAGTTTGAAATATTCCAGAAATTGATTACATTAGTAATAACTAAAACAATCTGCTAGTAGCTTATCAATGGATAGTTTCAACAGTTTTTCCTTCTGGCTTTGCGAGCACGTGGCTCACCCTCTCCCGCCACACACCGTTATCTAGTACAGAGCGAAAGATTATCGTAGCACTCGTCATTCGAAAACTCCAAATATTTGCAATTGTTCTTTGAGCTTGGTTTATGTTTCATTTTTATAAAGGACCACCTTATGAGCGTTCCGCTCATCTCATTCTTCCGCGCAGAGCTATGGAAAATCATGGACGAAAACGGTTTTCCTAGGAAGCTGACTAGACTGATAAATAAGAGCAACGATGGAGGGTGTGCAAAACTGCGTAAGGGTTTCGGGTGAACTATCCAGTTCATTCGAATCTCGCCGGGGACTGCGACAAGGTGACTCTCATGCCCACTCTTCAACATCGCTCTGGAAGGTGTGATGCGACGAGCCTGGCTCAACAGCCGGGGAACGATCTTCACAAAATCCGTTCAATTTGTGTGCTTTACGGACGACATGGACATTATCGCCAGAACATTTGGAAGGGTGCAGAGCTGTATACCCGCCTGAAACGCGAAGCAGCAAAAGTCGGACTGGTGGTGAATGCCTCAAAAACAAAGTACATGCTGGTAGGCGGAACCGAAAATGACCGGATCTGTCTGGGTAGTAATGTTACGATAGACGGGGATATCTTCCAGGTGGTGGAGGAATTCGTCTGCCTCGGATCCTTACAACAACGTGAGCCGTGAAATTCGGAGGTGCATCATCAGCGGTAATCGGGGCCTACTACGGGCTCCAGAAGAAACTGCGGTCGAAAAAGATTCACCCACGAACCAAATGCACCATGTACAAAACGCTAATACGACCGGTAGTCCTTTACGGACACGAGACATGGACCATGCTCTAGGAGGACCTGCAAGCACTCTTAGTTTTCGAGCGACGCGTGCTAAGGGGCTGTCCATTAATTACGTAAGGGTTTATGGGGGGAGGGGGGGTTTGAGAAATCTTACGTGCCATACAAAAATATTTGGGTTCTCATACAAAAAATCGTAAAATTTCCCTTACGTAATTAATGGACAGCCCCTAAGGACGATCTTCGGCGGGATGCAGGAAAACGGTGTGTGGCGGAGAAGCATGAAACAACGAGCTCGCTGCACTTTACGGCGAACCCAGCATCGAGAAGGTGGTCAAAGCCGGAAGGATATGATGGGCAGGGCATGTTGCAAGAATGCCGGACAACATGTCTGCAAAGTTGGTGTTCGCGACAGATCCGGTTGGCACAAGCAGGTGTGGAGCGCGGAAAGCACGATGGGCGGATCAGATGGAGCGTGACTTGGCGAACATCGGGTGTGACCGAGGATGGATAACGGCAGCCACGAACCGTGTATTATGGAGAAATATTGTTGATTCAGCTTTATCTTGAACTTGTTTTTATACTAAATAAGTGAATGAAATGAATCAACATCTCATTCTCATCTATCTCAGCTTCTTCCGACACTCATAGTGGAAACAATTTCCACTGATGATGCGTGATCGTATTTTACGGATCACGTTATTTACAGCTGTGGTTATATGGACAGAGTCCTTTATGTATTTCTATTCTCGAGATACACAAGTTCGAAATTTCTAAGAATCATTGAAGTCACCTAACGGGAAAACATAAACCAACCCATTCATCATCGGATAATAACTCTCCTGAACAAGCACGAAAATAAGAGGAGAATGGAAGACGGTGCAACATGCTTCATTTTCCACGGTATTAGCAATACTTACTAATCTGCGAATAGACCATTGTGCATTCAAGTCTGCTGGCCTCTAACCAAATTGCTGGGCGCTAGTTGATCAAATTACGTTCAATTTATCTATCTACAGCTGTTTTGCATGAAGCCGACCAATCAGTAGGTCGGCTCCAGAGGCACGAGATGAGAGTCACAATGAACCTGAGTAAAGATAACAAATTGATAGCACATAGCACGTTGTCGAAAATTACGTTTATATTAGTTCAAGTTGATAACTAATTATACTATATTATATTTTGTTCAGTATTATATTTAGTGAAATGAGATGGCTGTTTGATACCTAGCTGGTTTTGTTATCAATCAGTAACCATGCAGTTCTATTTCATCGTAAAAACTACTTTATCAATATTTGTTCAGAATTTTTAGAGCCCACTTGCGCCACCTAGCGGACAAACCTACAACCAACTAGTTCACTATAGGATAGCTCTTGATGTCCTGATCGACCTTGTCGAAGTCAAAATTCTTCTATGTAGTCTGATTCTCGAAATACAGAAGTTCAGAATATTTAGAGCTCACTAGCGCCACCTAACGGATAAACCCAGAACCAACTAGTTCACTATCCGTTAGCCCTTGATGTACTGATCAACTTTGCCGACGACGAAATTCTTCTATGTAGCCTGATTTTCGAGATACAGAAGTTCAGAATTTGTAGGGCTCACTAGCGCCACCTAGCGGATAAACCTAAAATGAACTAGTTTACTATCCATTAGCCCTTGATGTATTGATAAACTTTACTGAAGACTAAATTTTTCTATGAAGCCTGATTTTTGAGATTCAGCAGCTAAGAATTTTTTAAACTCACTAGCGCTACCTAGCAGAAAAACCTTTAACCAACTAGTTTCCTATCGGATAGATTGTGATGCCGTGATCGACCTTGCTGAAGACGAAATTTTTCTATGTAGTCTGATTTTCGAGATCCAGAAGTTCAAAATTATTAGGGCTCACTAGAACCCACAGAACCCACTTGCGCCACCTAACGGATAAACCTAGAACCAACCAGTTCACTATCGGATAGCTCTTGATGTCCTGATCAACTTTGCCGAAGACAAAAATTGTCTATGTAGTCTGCTTGTTGAGAAACAGAAGTTAAGAATTTCTATGACTCGCTAGCGCCACCTAGTGGATAAACCTAGAACCAACTAGTTCAGTATCGGATAGCTCATGATGTCCTGATCGACCTTGTTGAAGACGAAATTTTGAAATTCTTCTTTGTAGTCTGATTCTCGAGATGCAGAAGTTCACAATATTTAGAGCCCACTTGCGCCACCTAGCGGACAAACCTACAATCAACTAGTTCTCTATCGGATAGCTGTTGATGTCCTGATCGACATTGCCGAAGACGATATTTTTCAATGTTGTCTGATTCTCGAGATACAGATGTCTGGAATTTTTAGGGCTCACTAACGCCACCTAGCGGATAAACCTAGAACCAACTAGTTCACTATTGGATAGCTCTTGATGTCCTGATCAACTTTGCCGAAAACATAAATCTTCTATGTAGTTTGAATCTCGAGATACAGAAGTTCAGAATTTTTAGAGCCCACTTGCGCCACCTAGCGGACAAACCTACAATCAACTAGTTCACTATCGGATAGCTGTTGATGTCCTGGTCGAGATTGCCGAAGACAGAATATTTCTATGCAGTCGGATTCTCGAGATACAGAGGTTTAATTTTTTTGGACTCACTAGCGCCACCTAACGGTTCAGCCCAGAACCAACTAGTTCACTATCGGATAGCTATTGATGTCCTGATCAACCTTGCCGAAGACAAAATTATTCTATGTAGTCGGATTCTCGAGATGTAGAGGTTTAAATTTTTAAAGACTCACAAGCGCCACCTAACGGATAAATCTAGAACCAACTAGTTCACTATCGAATAGCTATTGATGTCCTGATCAACCTTGTTGAAGATGAAATTCTTCTATGTAGTCGGATTCTCTAGATACAGAGATTTATTTTTTTAGGACTCACTAGCGCCATCTCACGAATAAATCTAGAACCAACTAGTTCACTATCGGATAGCTCTTGATGTCCTGATCAACCTTGCCGCAGACAAAATATTACTATCTACTCTGGTTGTTGAGAAACAGAAGTTAGGAGGTTCTATGACTTACTAGCGCCACCTAGTGGATAAGCCTAGAATCAACTAGTTTAGTATTGGTTAGCTCTTGATGTCCTGATCGACCTTGTCGAAGACGAGATATTGAAATTCTTCTTTGTAGTCTGATTCTCAAGATACAAAACTTCAGAATTTTTTGAGCCCACTTGCGCCAACCAGCGGACAAACCTACAATCAACTAGTTCACTATCGAATATCAGTTAATGTCCTGATCAACTTTGTCGTAGACGAAATTTTTCTATGTAGACGGATTCTCGAGATACAGAGGTTTAATTTTTTTAGGACTCACTAGCGCCACCTAACGGATAAATCTAGAACCAACTAGTTTACTATCGGATAGCTGTTGATGTCCTGATCAATCTTGCCGAAGACAAAATTTTTCTATGTAGTCGGATTCTTAAGATACAGAGGTTTAAATTTTTAAATACTCACTAGCGCCACCTAACGGATAAACCTAGAACGAACTAGTTCACTATCGGATAGCTATTGATGTCCGGATCAACCTTGCCGAAGACAAAATTCTTCAATGTAATCGGATTCTCGAGATACAGAGGTTTAAATTTTTAGGACTCACTAGCACCACCTAACGGATAAATCTAGAACCAACTAGTTCACTATCGGATAGCTATTGATGTTCTGATCAACCTTGCCGATGACGAAATTCTTTTTTGTAATCGGATTCTCAAGATACAGAGGTTTAAATTTTTTTAGGACTCACTAGCGCCACCTAACAGATAAACCTAGAACCAACTAGTTCACTATCGGATAGCTCTTGATGTCCTGATCAACTTTGCCGAAGACAGAAATCTTCTATGTAGTCTGATTCTCGAGATAATGTGGTTTATTTATATTCAACCTACAATCAACTAGTTCACTATCGAATAGTTGTTGATGTCCTGTTCAACTTTGCCGTAGATGAAATTTTTCTATGTAGTCGGATTCTCGAGATACAGAGGTTTAATTTTTTTAGGACTCACTAGCGCCATCTAACGGATAAATCTAGAACCAACTAGTTCACTATCGGATAGCTATTGATGTCCTGATCAACCTTGCCGAAGACTAAATTCTTCTATGTAGTCGGATTCTCGAGATATAGAGGTTTAATATTTTTAGGACTTACTAGCGCCACCTAGCGGATAAACATAGAACCAACTAGTTCACTATCGGATAGCTCTTGATGTCCTGATCAACTTTGCTGAATATAGTTTTTTTCTATGTAGTCTGATTCTCAAGATACGAAGGCGACAGTATTGGCAATGGCTGTTGGCGAAACACCTGTCAAAGCACAATGTTTCGTGATCACTAGTGCCACCTACTGGAGCGAATACGTACTAAATTACGTACTATCGAAGAGTCCTTGATCTTCTCAACTACTTTGCTGAAGACACCAGTCTTCCAAAATGCTTCATTTCTCCGCAGTTATCGCAAAAGTTACTGATCTATAAATAGATCACTGGGCGTTCGAGGCATCTGATCTATAAATAGATCACTGGGCGGAAATGGGTTAAGTAATCTGGAGGAATACAAGGTAGAATCGCTAGTAGGAATTACTGAAGAAAACCAAGATAGCATTTTTAGAGCAATCGATACTGAAATCCCGGATAAAATTCTTTAGGTATCTCCAGTTAGCCTAGTGAATATAGCAATTTTGGTCGGAAAAATTTGGACAAGGTATCAAGCTCTGGTAGAAATTTGAGCCCCGTCGGGAAGAAATAGCGACCAGAAAAGAAGAATTCAGCACATCGCGTAATTTCAAGAAAACCGTGTAAAAAACGCGTGAAATTTATTTCACAAAAAGTCTTATAAAATGATTTTAGTGTAAATTGTTTAAGTTCTAGAAGGACACTTGAAGAGGTAGGCCAAGTTCTATTTGGTACGTAGAGCCGTAAAGAAGAAGAAGAAGAAGAAGAAGAAGAAGAAGAAAGGAGAAGAAGAATCTTCAGAAGGAAGTTCTTAGTGGAATACCGAGATGGACATCCTGGAGCAGTCCCTGGAAGGGACACCTATTAAGGTGCCCTAACACAATAGGCTAATGCAGTGTTGCGAAACTCATGCTCACGAGTAAAAAATACTCACTCACCTTACTCATTTGCGAGTAATGCTCACGCTATGAGTTACTCGCGTATGAGTATACTCACGCGTGAGTTACTCATTTTACTCACGGTGAGTTTAGTGAGTAAGTTATTTTTGTTGGTTTGAAATGATGTTTTCGTTTGTTCTGTACTGCAATGGTGATTATTTATATACAAGGCACAGTTTTCGAGGAAAGGTGGATCTGCTCGAGAGCTTTGGCACCATAGGCTAAAAACTCTTTTTGTTTACCTACGCATGCAAAGTAATATCATCAATTAGGAAATCTCTATATTTCACCACACTTTGTCAATGGTATAACTTTTTTCGTATACGTCGGGTCACTTTACGGTATTCAATAAAGATGTTTGGCATATATTTACCTACCTTCAAATAAAAATGGTAGGGTCAATTACAGCATCTCCTAGGTCCAAACATTTAAAACTTTTCCTTTCTGTATACATTTGATCGTTTTTTCTCATGTGGCTAGTTTCTATTACTGTGCAAAAATATGGGGCATATAATGGACAAATAGTGGTTTCGCTTCAAAATTACTTGAGTAGGCAAGTAAGGAAAAAAAGTTTTACACTGGTAACGCCTCCCTTGTAAATGTAAAAGAGCTGTAGTTGTTTCTGCGCGGAAAAATAGTCCGTTCTATTATTCCGTAAGGAAAAGTAACGTTTTTCCTCATACTAAACACTTGATCAGTTTGTAAGTTAAAATTTACAAAAAAATAGTAAATTTACTTGAGTACTCAACTTTCGAACATGAAACTTACACACTTAACGCATCCAGCAAAGCAAAAACCAGCAAAACGAATAATTGATTTTCAAGCAATTTTTTGATAGAATCCGGTACAACTTTGTGCCCTATCAGCACAAATGGACTACCCGCTTTGCGCGCAGCCACAGTTGATCAACAGGAGTAAATCAATTTAATTTTGTATGGCGAAATGCATCTAAACTTGAATTACTTGAAATACAAAGCTTTTCCCGAAAAAATATTTGGTAGGCTTAATAGTGGTCACCAATGTGCACAACCACTACCAAATATTTTTTCGAATAATGTGTTCCACTTTGAAGAATTTGCCTTTAGATGGTATTCGCCATACAATATTTTTGCGATTTACTTTTAGCGATTTTTCGCGCATAGAAGCTAGCGCCACATTGGTCGATGCGGAGAGTAGGATAACAGCCGATGTAGGTAATTCATTGCTGGATGTTTCATAAAAGAGAGACTTGATAGAATTGAAACAAAACTTTATTGGAGCTTATGGGTGACAAAAGGAACAAATTTCCAGGGCCCGTAGCGTAGTGGCTACACGTTCACTTCATAAGTGGATGGTCATGGGTTCGATCCCAGCCCGGCACTTGCAATTTTTCGTCAGTTGATCTTCCCCCCGAGAGCAGCTGGCACCTGACCCTCTTCAGAGCATATGCTCCAACGGACCCGGACACCTGGATATCGGCTAACGGCAACTCACAATGGACCCCCAATCGGACTGGAATAGGAACAAGAGCCACACATTAACATCCTCGTGCTCATCATTCTACCATGATAGTGTAGAAAGTGAAAGCAGCGCAACGGAATCCAGTTCGATCTAGTAGAATTATAATAGAATACATTTAGGAGCTGTACAAAGTGTAAGTACAGCTTCCAATGGATCATTGAAGCCGACTTTTCCGCTACTCACTGCATCAAAACAAAAGCGCCACCGTATATGGACGATAACACAGTGGCAGCAGTCGAGTTACGTCAAACACACAAGGCTACGGTGGTGCTATCTGTTCATTTCATAGCGGCCGTTTTAGTTATTTTAGTGATCCATTGGAATCGCTCACGCAGTGCCCTGGTGGACAAAAGAGCTGTAAATTAGGTAAAGTGATTGAAGAATGAAAAAAAGAAACAAATTCTGAAGGAATGCCTTGAGCTTTTTCAAGTCTTAGTTTTTTTTTTCATATTAAGTTGGACCACCCTAATTATATGAGCCTCGGACCTAAAAAGAAAAAAAAAACTGCTGCGCAAATTACTACCAGTAACATGGCCAGTAATCACACCCAGGTAACCAATAAGCAGCTAAAATGGCATTATTTCAGCACTATATGCGCCTTTTCAGCAGGTCTGCTGCTATCGAACTGTCAAATCCAAGGTCAAATCGGCTCCCAAGCAAGACACATGTTATTATAAAGTTTCGACAGCGCAAGTTTTGGTTGTATAGAAGTTTATTTGACGTAATTCTAACATTGTGTTGAAATTACGTAAAATAAACTTCAATACAACCAAAACTTGCGCTGTCTTAACTTTTATATAACATGTGTGTTGCTTGGGCTACCAATCGAGCACACCACACGATTCCGTAAAATTACTTTTTCTTAATTGCTATCTCTGCCAACCCCCTGAAGAAAGCGTTAGTTCTTGAAGCCGGCTCGAACGGGCTCGTTTACGAAATTTCAGCCTGCCTTTCAATCTGCTACGTGCGGAAGCGAACTTTGTCGTACGAATTATCGTGCATTTGAGAAACGATCGTTTACACATTTGTTCAATGCATTTAGTGTTCTTCATTAAATTTACAAGACGCACAAGCATGCAAATACATTTCGTCCATTTAAAACAACGCTGAACTCAATTATATGTGAATGTCACGCCTGCACTAACATGTTGGGCTCAAAGGGGACCTCATCAGGACCGCCCTTAACGGAGCGCTTAGAACTACCAGTAGCAACCTTGTCTACTGATTCAATACATTCGCCCCAATAAAACATACCATTTTAAAGATTGATATGGAATCCTAAGCCTTTAGATAAATTTTAGATTACCGTATGAATATGAGTAAAGCATACTCGTGAGTGAGTATCTGCACGTCAATACTCACGAGTGAGTGTGAGTTGTACAGCGCTTGCTCAAATGTGAGTAATACTCACGGTGAGTTTAGGGTGTACTGCTCATACTCACTCGTGAGTTTGACTAGTTGTGTGAATACTCGCTTATTTCGCAACACTGGGCTAATGAAATAAAATAAAATTGTTCGACTATCCAGAATGATTCTTTCCTTTTGTCATATAATCGAGTCCGTCCTTTGATGGTTTTATTTGCACATCCCATCTATTATTGATCTATTAGCTACCAAGTGTAACAGGAAAATGATTGAGCCATTTTACAAAACGACAAAATTGTTGCTGATGATATTAATATTCACGTGTTACCTCCTGCCTCCTCCTTTCAGGTTTCCATTAATTAAATTGGCTTCTTTCGGACTATTGAATTAATTTTTCTCATGTTCAAATAAGAAGTAAAATTATGTGTGAAAGAAAGCATGAATTAACATTATTTACAGCTGAATTTGATGTATGTAGTCGAGTCCGACCTGCAATAACTTTTTGTACCAGTTAGAGAACGATGCGGTCTCGAGTATGCATCATGGAGGCGCACGGTTTTCTACCTCGATAAAGCAGATGAAAGTCAAGATCAATGTACTATACCGTGATTCGTGGGTGGGTGCCGGACTGGCATAGCGTTATACATATACAATAACGAACCGTGTCATCTAACAAGTGTCACACCTTTCTTGTTTACAATTTGTCTGGCTTAGAGGAGCTTGGTGCCATTGAATTATATCTTGGTTCGGGAATGTGGCGAAGACGCAAGGTGTAGCGTCGTTGTCAATCCACGGTGTCATCAAAGTCATTCAGCCGAGTGCAGAACTTTGCTAGTCAATCTTGTATCAGTTCATGTGGGGGAGTTATCCTCCTCAAGAGAATAGCATTGCGTGGTGAGCTTGGTTTGGATTTGTTGTTCTGTGGGTTGTAGGTGGTTTTAGCCTTTACTTCCACAGACACCGTCATGATATTTTTTTTCGCGGTGTTTTAATCTTGTGAACAAGTGTAAATGAAAACATACTCAACGGATGTTCGTCGCACGCGTTCGCTAGAATGTGTGTTCAACATCTTGAGCAGGTCTCGCGAGTTGCTTGCTGGCTGCCGAAGTGATGTGAGTAGATGAAGAAGACATGCAAAGCTCCCAGGAGATTGTTCAATTGGGTGGCATTGATCAGCGAGTTGCCTGTATTTATTTATTGAAAATATTTGGTGAAAACTCTCGGGTCCATTATAGCTTAGTCAGTTATTCAGTAAGGCTATGATTCAATCCGTGGGTTCAATCCGTGGTAATGGCAAGGATTTTAAAGTAGTTTTGTTTCTCTGGATGAAAATAATCTTTGTGTTTGTCACACGAAATACGAATGACAAAAACAGTTTTTATAAAAACACTAAGCTTAAATTACTTTATCACAGTTAGAATATCTCAATTTCACAGAAAACCACGGTACCTAATCCCGAATGACTAACAAGGCGTCTGTGCTCTCCCAACTGAATTGGCCAAGAGGGGGGCAGCAGCAGCATCAGCAGCTGTTGAATGTGTTTGCGATGTGCGCCGTTTTCTTCCCGGCCAGCCGATCGCGCGCGCGGTGGTGTATCGTTATGGAAAATGTGATCTCCCCCGGCGTGGCGGCGATCTCTCCTGCCTGACCGGCGCGGCGACGACCGCACATGTGTCATGTGATTGGACGCTTCCAAATGGCGAATTACTCTCCAACCAACAACGTATGTAGGTATACCTCACTAAATGTCTGCACATTATATTCGGCCCTCGCAGGCTAGGGTAGTGTAGCGAGACGACGCGAGTCTGATGCGCCCGATTTAGTCACCCAAATAGTGTGGCAAATATTTCTAGTGCTACTGCTGCTGGCCAACAAAACTATGCTAACGAACGCGTGTGTGCACTGCTCCGATTGGTCCGGCTGCATTGTGTGTAGTGTGTGAAAAGCCTGTCAGTGTCTTGTGGGTACTTTTCTTACCGTTCGAATGTATTATTCGGCTTTAGGGTTACCAGCTCGAGAACTCTTTTTGATCAGTACTATGAAGTGGCCACAAATTAAATCTATGACAGGGGTTCTCGGATTCCTTTGAACTTATTTAATACTGTCAGTGTCTTATGGGTACTTTTCTTTCTGTTCGAATGTATTATTCGGATTTAGGGTTACCAGCTTGAGAACTTTTCGTGATCAGTATTATGGAGTGGCCACAAATTTAATCCATGTGGATAATTATAGGGTATCTACCTCGTTATCGGTTCTTTGAACTTATTCAATATCCAGGTATCAGGTATCAGGCCGGCACCAGAGGCACGTTATCCTCCATTTGGGACATTTGTGCCATCACCATAATAATAACCTATTTTATCATCTACCTGAGGGAAAATAAAGGAAATAAGGATAAGGATGGGGATAAAAACAGGTATTGAAATAGGAAAAAATACCCTGGAAGAGGGTACTAACGCATAAGCGTACCACAAAAGGTTCAAACAGCGCCCTGAAAAGGGCACAGTAATACCGCATAAAGTGAAAGAGAGCCTATAGCTCTTTACCACAGCGGGTTAAAAACAACAGAATATCCTGAAGATTCAGGTTTCTGAAGTCAGTTTCACTTAATAAGTGTTTACCGAATACTCGGAAACGCAGTTGCGCAAAAACTGGACAGTTACATATCAAATGATACGAAGTTCCATAATCGGATTCACAGCTATCACATGCAAATGAATCAGCTTGTTGAATATTCGCCATGTTATAGCTGAGTCGGCAGTGGTCAGTCAATGCTTTGACCAGCATGCTGCAATTCTGCTTTGACAGATTTGTTAGATACTTTGCCACCCCTGGCTCAGTACAATACAATTTTGTTTGACGACATGACTCCAAACTATTCCAGTATTGTCTGTGTGTGTCTCATGGCCAATGAAGTCATGTGATGCTCCAGTGCGATCTAACTCATCAGCCAATTCATTTCCAGCGATGGATGAATGGCCAAGAACCCATACAAGGTGAACAGCGTTTGCTGAATTCAGCTCCTCGATTTGAGTTCGACAAGCAATAACTATCTTCGACCTGAAGTTGGCCGAAGCAAATGCTTTAATAGCAGCCTGGCTATCTGAACAGAAGTATATAACTTTGCCCATTACGTGCTGCTGAAGTGCTGATTGCACTCCGCACATAAGAGCAAAGATTTCGGCCTGAAAAAACGGTGCAGTGTCTACAAAGTGAGTAAGACAGATACAGTTTTAGCTCACGAGAATAAACACCAGCACCTGCTCGACCTTCGAGAAGGGAGCCATCAGTGTAACATACGATGACGTCTGAAATACTTCTCTCCAGATAACCAGATGGCCACTCTTCCTGGGAAGGGAATTTCGTGGAAAATGTCCTATATGGGAAATTATAAGCAATTGTAAGATCACTTGGAGCAAGGACTATTTTGCCCCAATTCACCAAAAGTGGAAACAGCTCAATCGATTCTGTAGTTACAATACTCCGAGCCGAGACCAGGTTTTGGTTCCGCGGAAGTCACTGTGATTTACTTTTAACAAATAAGTACTTACTTTCAAGTCACAGTGACTTCGGCACTAACAAAATCTGCGCTGACGGTAGTCTTATATATAATGTGTGTTGCTTGCGTATGTATTCATCAAATATGAAGTATGTGTACAGTTTCAACCGAAGAGACAATACTACAATACATACTTCTTGGAATTCTTGTTAAAGAGAAGTTAGTTGGTGAACGAACGACACATACTCCTTTGAAGTCCTTAGTGCTGGGCTAGAGCAACTATTGTCCTTATCTCTACGTGGAACCGACTGGAGTGCAAGCAACCTAAATGAAGATCGTGTAACCAACCCCAAGAACCAACCCTGGTGGAAACTTTTGTCGTACTCTAATAGGGGACCTGCATTCCTTGTTCTCCAATCGAGTGTCGGGTTGCCTCCTTCCCATCCGTTACCAAAGAACAGAAATTTGGAACTAATCACTGACTCTAAGACTAGATTCAGGAAATCCTTGATCGGTTGAAAGCTGTCCTGGCCACGCCCATGCGACAGCTGAGGGATGGGATAGGTAGATTAGTTGGACACCTAAGAAAGGTATGTAGAGACCTCTACATCCTCTCAGGCCTAGGGGCCACGGAAATTTGGGTATTAGTAGAAGGGTTAAGCCCAAAGGAAACATTTGGTCAATGTTTAGGCACCTAAACGATCTACAGGAACAAACTCACCTAATTCTACGAATTCTAGTATTCTCGAGATGAAGTTGTTGACTTCCATTTGCGTCTTCCATACATCCAGCAGCAATATTACCAAAATAGCATGGAAATCATGCCAAAATGAAGTCAAACTTCGACAGCCCGATGGAGATAAAACAAATTCGCACTACAATCGCAAATTATCCTACTAAACACTACGTGATCGGTTCAATCGTGTGGTAATCAAGGATGTTTTCAATCACCTGGCAATCATTTGACTCATTTATCCACAGCTCAGCTCAGACGCATAATATTGGAATGAGGTGTTCGGCAAACTTGTAGAAAAGTGTTTTTCCTACAATTATCATCAAGGACGCTATACCCTAACTCTCATATATACGGCGTGAGAGCGCTAATACCACCTACTCATACTAAACGTTCGAAAACCCCGATCGTTTAGTATGAGTAGGTGGTACTAACACTTTTACGCAGTAAATATAAGAGTTAGAATATGGCGTCCATGGTGATAGTTGTAGGAAAAACAATAATCTACATGTTTGTCGACCATCACATTTTAATATTAGGCTTCTGAACTGAGTTATAGGCAAATGAGTCAAATGATTGCCAGATGATCGAAAACATCCTTGGTGGTAATCGCTATCACACGCTAAAGGTGCGTCATCGCTTCTTTTCTGATAAATCTAACGAAAATAGAGAGATGCTCCGCTCGGTTGAGTCGGCGTACAACGAACTGCTCACATCGACCTACCAAGGATACGTAAGTAGATTAGAATCCAACCTTAAGCGGAACCCTACGATGTTTTGGAAGTACGTCAAGTCCCAACGATCAGGTAATCGAGTTCCGTTAAACGTGACATACGGCGATGTTACGGCTAACACACCCGAGGAAGCCGCAAATCTGTTTTCCAGTTTTTTCCAAAGCGTGTACAGGGCGACGGCCCCGCAACTTCGGCCAGGGTGCTTTAGTCAAGTGCCTTCCTATAACGTTGATCTACCGCCTTGCAATTTCTCCTACGACGATGTATTACGAGCACTGACAATGTTGGATGCTTCAAAGGGTGCAGGCGTCGACGATCTGCCGCCGTTACTATTGAAAAACTGTGCCAGATCATTGGTGGTGCCTGTAATGCTGCTGTTCAACCGTTCCTTAGAGGAAAAAACTTTCCCAAGTTTATGGAAAATCGCCTTCATGATACCCATTCATAAAACCGGAACATTGAGTAATGTGGAAAACTACCGTGGTATCTCGATTCTTTGTTGTCTGGGTAAGGTTTTCGAAACTCTAGTACACGAGATTGTGATCAACGCTGCTAAACCGCTAATCTCGGAGTACCAACATGGCTTTCTACCTCATCGCTCTACCACGACAAATTTGTTATGCTACACTTCCGTACTATTCAAAGAAATGGAACGCCGAATGCAAGTTGACTCGATCTACATAGACTTTTCGAAGGCGTTCGATACTGTTCCTCACAGGTACGCCGTTGAAAAATTCAAACATGTTGGTTTTCCCGATTGGTTTACTGAATGGCTGATGTCGTATCTTTCTGATCGTAAAGCATTTGTAAAAGTGAATTCTGCGTGCTCGAATTCCTTTGACATACCATCTGGCGTTCCGCAAGGTAGTGTCCTAGGCCCCCTAATCTTCGTGCTGTACATCAACGATTTGTGCCCTCGGATCTCCTCAGGAAAGCTGTTGTTCGCTGACGATATGAAAATGTTCAGAGTCATTGCCACGGTTCTAGACTGCCTTGCACTTCAGACGGATATTAACGAGCTGTTGTGCTGGTGCCACGAAAATGGAATGAACGTGAATATCAGTAAATGTAAGGTTATAACGTTTACACTCAAACCTCCATTTAGGTAGGATCCATTTAGGTAAAATCTATTTAGGTCCCTCCATTTAGGTAACGTTACCTAAATGGAATTTGATTGTGTTCAGATCAGTTGGAGTACTTAAGATTAGGTATAAGATTGGTTTATGGGAAAGAAGTAGTGAGCGGTGTTAGGGGGTGGGTATGGGGGGAGGGGGATGCAATGTTGCCCCCTAAACACCCCCCCCCCTTCCATGCAGTGTTGAAAAGTGTCAGTATCCAGCGTCATTTCCAGCTGACATTGAGATAATCAACCATCCTTCCATCATTCAATTGATAGCAGCTCCAGCATTGATGACGTCAAACCCGACATCAACCTATCATTCACCTGTTTTTATTTTGGCCACAAAACCCAACATAGACCCAACAGTTGTTCGATGTTGGTCCAACAATGGCCCAAAATACGATAAAAATTGACCCGACTTTGACCCGACATTCAATATTTTTTCAGTCTGGCGGAATTTTGCAGGGTTTTTCGCAAGGTTTTTCGTGTTTCGTACCCAGCTAGTCATTTGAATGACAATTCTGATCTAACACTCTCCAAAACCCCCCAAAACGCCCCTGAAGCCCCTCCCCTCCTGAATCCCACCCCCTCCTGAAACTCCTTGAAAGCCATCTGAAACTCCGCATGATCTCCTTTAAATCTCCTAGTAACTTTCCCTTGTTGAACTTCTTTGCAACCTTGTAATCCATTTAGGTAATAAACTGAATCCATTTAGGTAATGAATCCATTTAGGTAAAAATTCTATTTAGGCAGTCCCGACTCATTACCTAAATGGAGGTTTTGGTGTAGTCGCAAATGCAACTCGGTAATCCACCAGTACCAGATGGGTTCCATCCAGTTAGAATGTGTGCAGTCAATTCGCGATCTGGGTGTGACCATTGACAGCCAACTTCGTTTCAACGAGCACGTGTCCGTAACAACTGCGAAAGCATTCTCCGTTCTTGGATTTATCCGCCGCAACGCAACGCACTTCACCGACCCGTACACGCTTAAGTCATTGTTCTGTGCCCTGGTGCGTAGCATCTTGGAATATGCAGCTCCGATTTGGAATCCGTATCACGCTTCGCAGATAATCCGCATCGAACGCGTCCAGAGGCGCTTCATACGTTTTGCGCTTCGCAATCTACCATGGAACGACCCTGAGCATCTCCCGGACTACCCTGCACGCTGCCGCCTAATCGATCTGGAACTGCTCTCTGATAGGCGTAAAAAGTCACAGCAGCTAGTCGTGTTCGATTTACTGCAGAACAATATTGACAGTCCGGATCTCCTACGGCAGCTGTCATTGAATGTACCGACGCGTCAACTTCGACAAAACGACTTCCTTATTGTTCCTGGGCATAGAACTAACTACGGCCACAACAATCCTTTGAGTTCCTGCATACGAGTGTTCAATGAAGTTAGCAACATGTTCGATTTTGGCATGACGAAGGAGAACTTTAGGAATAGGTTAATAAATTAGATTAAGAACCAGTCTGTACGATTTTATCGAAGACATAGTAATAATAAATAAATAAATAAATATGGAATATATATAACAATTTTTTCACGACAGTGTATCAATCAATCAGTGTAACACTGGAACCTCTTTTTATGCACATAAATTAAAAATGTGCATAAATTAAAAAAGGCATAAAAAGAGGGAAATTTAAGCATACATTAAGTTTGGACTATAATAAGAGAATCTAGTTCGTGAGAACAGGTCTTGCTACTGGGCAGTTGAGGTGGGGCTAAGGGGGTTTCCAGAATGTTCCCAGAGTGCCCAAAAAGGGGGTTCCAAGGGGCTTCAGGGGCGTTTTAAGGAGTTACTTCGGGGATTTGAGGAGCCTTTTAAGGGTGTTCTGTCAAGATTTATTGATGTTTTCATGGGATTATGGGGAATTCTGGGGCGTACCAAGGGGCTTTAGGGGTCATTCAAGGGATCTCCCATTAAAGGGCGATGCAAGAGGTTTGAGGGGCGTTCTAAGGTATTTAAGAGTCTGCTCTGAAACTTCCTGAAATGCCTCAAAAATGTAACGCAACTGAGAGGCTTCGAAACGCCTGAGAACTCTTTCGTAACGCTTCCGTAACGCCTCTTAATCCCCCGAAAATGCACTGAAACGACTTGAAATGTCTCCAAAATTCCCCTAAACCATCTCGGACCCCATGTAACGCACCTGAGAGGCCCCAAACCCCCCCTGAAAACTCATCCGTAACGCTTTCGTAACGCCTTCTAATTCCGCAGAAAATGCTCTGAAACGTCCAAAAATGCCTTCAAAATCCTCCTTTAACCCCTCGGACCCCATGTAACGCACCTGAGAGGCCCCAAACCATCCGATAACTCCTCCGTAACGCCTTCGTAACGGCTCTTAATCACGCCAAAAATGGTCTGAAATAATCTGAAATGCCTCCAAAATCCCCCTTAAACCCCCTCGGACTCCATGCAACGCACCTGGGAGGCTCCAACCCCCCGAAAACTCCTCCGTAACGCTTTCGTAACGCCTCTTAATTCCACAGAAAATGCTCTGAAACGTCCTGAAATGCCTTCAAAATCCTCCATTTGTGATAATGTAAGCCCAAAAAGTGGATATCAATAAATTGCGCGCCAAAAAATAAAACAAATTAGCTAAAATAGTAAAAATAGCTTGAATTTGATGAAAAATCAGGCCATATTAATCCAGAGCCATGTATTACATGGAATACGCACATTAGGGTGGCCCACAAAAATTTCGAAAAATGCTAAGTCTTACCTCCTAAATCAGTTGTTTTGGACTCCCAGAAGCTACGTTCAGATAAAACCCATATATCCGAGGCGGTAAACGCACGGGTATTCAGCATGACCATGCTGAGGGTGACGGGTTCGATTCCCGGTCGGTCCAGGATCTTTACGTAAAGGAAATTTCCTTGACTTCCTTGGGCATAGAGTATCTTCGTGCCTGCCACACGATATACGCATGCAAGCAAAATGGTCATTGGCAGAGGAAGCTCTCAGTTAATAACTGTGGAAGTGCTCATAGAACACTAAGTTGAGAAGCAGACTTTGTCCCAATGAGGACGTTACGCCAAGAAGAGAGAGAGAGAGAAGCTACGTTCAAAATTTGAGCAAAATCGGTTGAGCCTAAGGGGGCGCTCAAAACGCTTGAAGGTCCGTATGGGAAAACTTGGCCAAATGTATGCAGAAATTTTAAGTTTTCGAATTTTGCCGCTAGGTGGCGTTGTAAGCGCTCAATAATCAAACCCTTTGGTATTATTGCAGGTGACTATATGCCAGAGAACTTTGTCGAAGACCGCGAAGTGATCCGACGGCTCTGAAAAAAGCTATACCCTAGGCAAAGTGAGGCAAAGTATTGAGATTTCATTATTGATATTATTCCTTTACATGTATTGGAAAAATAACAATAAAGTTTATCCTCACTTTTAGAGCAATCTTTAAAGGATACCTCTTTTTTCCTTTAAAGATCTTGTGCAACTTGGCATGGACAAACCTGATTTTCTACCGCGCTTGGGTTATTATTTTATTATGTTATGCATACCAAACCGTTTGATAGCATTTTATACCGCACAGATACTAAACCGTCCACTTTCTCAAATTTTCCTAGCGATAATCTTTTTTCAGTGCAGTACCTGGTCACAACCAATTTTCTCTTCCGTAAGCCCTCGTATTGTTCGCTTGAGGTCAACCTTAAACTTTTAATGAAGGTTTTTGTTTGTTTGCAACGCTAACAACATATCGACACACAGTAGCTGTTAATATTCTGAACGCCACTTTTGGACTCCGGACATCTTCCCCATATCAAATATACCCTAAAATACCATTAAATAGCCGCCATCTTGAATTTGGAGCCGCCATATTGGATTTTAGACCACCATCTTGGATATTCTGGTAGCCATTTTTGGACTCCGAACATTTTCCCTACACAAAATATACCCCATATTGCATGGCTTTAGAGCCTAAAACTCTATTAAACAGCCGCCATCTTGAATTTAGAGCATCCATCTTGAATATTAGGCTGCCATCTTGAATTTGTGCCGACATCGTGGAATTTCTGGTCTCCATTGATGATTTCCGCACAAAATTCATCAACCATGCTAAAAATTACAAAAATCGCCACAGTTTGATGGGGCTTGGTTTAGTTTTATATACGGCCAGTTCTACAGGTGCTGTTCCGGATCACTGAAATTGCCATAACTGCGGTACGCCTTGACCGACCCAGACCATTTTTAATAGCAAACAATGCGGAATTTTCAGATCGATTCATGGTATAATCCGAAAAATCGGACAATGGGAAGTGCCTTAAAAGTGAGTGAATTTATTTTGCGCACAGACATACATACACCCATACAGACATCATCTCAATTCGTCGAACTGAGTTGATTGATATATGAGACTTGATCCTCCGAGCCTTTACTCGAAAAATCGTTTTTTGAGTGAACATATAGCCTTTCCAGTACACTTAGTGTACGAGAAAGCCAAGACAAGGGAGATTGGCTAAAGGAATCCTTCGATACATTTTTGTCGAAATTTTTAGAGTAATATCTGCATTTTTGAAGGATTTCCTAGAGAAATTACTAGAAGAATTGTTGGAAGATTTTTACAAGAATTGCTGAAATATTTTAAGAAATACTTCCATGATTGATTCCTGAAGAAAAAAAATGCGATGATCAATAGAATATCAATAGAAAATCAATAGAAGTATTTTTACGGAAACTCATGGAATGTTTTGTTGGAAAATCCTAGGAGAAATTTCTTAGGAAATTTATGGAAGGTTTTGTAGGAATATTCTTAAGGTAATTTCTGGAAGATAATTTTATGGAGATTATGATTTCTTAAAAATCCCAACAAGACTGAGAAAAGGAAGGTTTTCTAAAGGGGGTCATTTGAGAAATTTCAAGAAGATTTATTGAAAAAAAAATCGTTGGTGGAATTATTTGAGGAAACTATGGAAAACGATGTGGAAAGTGAAAAATTAACCTTATATAAAAATTTGCGAAAGAAAAAGGTGAGATGGAATTCCAGGAAGAATTTTGCCATGAAATATCCTAACAATTTCTGAAGTAATCGCTGGAAAAAAGCCTAAAGAATTCCTGAAAGATTTTCTGTAGAAATCCAAAAGAATCCCTGGAGGTTCTTTTTGAATTAATTTAGAAATTATTGAGAAAAGCAATGGAATTTCGAAACTTCCGAATAAATTTTTTAAGATTTTCTAATAGGATTTATGATGAAGTTTCTCAAGAAACCGCTAAAAAACTTTTTTTAAACCTTCTCTAGAGGATTTTCTAGATTATTTTCCATAGAGAAATTGCTAACGAAATCCTGAAAGGTTATCTAAATAATCCTTGGACGAATTTTGTGAAGAGATCAGAGAATAAATTGGGAAGAAAAATTCCCATGATTAAAAAGAAGAACTCACAAAGGTTTTCTTAAATATATTCATTGGAGCACAATAATTGAATCGTTGAGCATGAGATAAACTAATAATGAACCAAAAAAGGACTTACCATTTTTGTCAAAGAATCAGAATTCTCATACTAGTAGCCATTTTTTTTTATCTGAAGAGGAAATTTTACAAAATAATATTGCTTATATAAGGGAGAATATTACTAAATCTTGTCTATGTAAGCACCGACCAATATTGATCAAAATTATTCTTGTATCTCGCCTAACGCCTCATGGCCAATTTGGTATCAATTACTAGTTTATAAATGAGCTTCCATAGCATGTAAACAATTATTGTAAAAGAACTACCATTTCCTTAAAATAATAAGATTAAATAATTGTCCCTCGAATTTTGTTTTCGTGTAATCCATGTTTATTTCGGGCACAACCTCAGTTCAATTCCCGGCACACCTTCTACGTGACACTCTGGTACATAGGAAGGTCACATTTATGATTTGACCGTAGGAGCTCATTCGAAAACTCGGTCAAATACTTCGCAATCCAAATGAAATCTTGTATTCAAAGTAATATTGACCAGAAAGCTTTTTAATTGAGATACATGTAGCTTTTGAATAACGACCAAAATGTACAATTAGTTTTTTTTGTCCACCAGATCATAACACGCCATCACAGTGCAACGAAGGATCTGTTGGGGGGTGACATTTCCACTAGCACGAATACACAATTATCGGAAGCAGCTTCCATTGCAGCAGCTCCAATGCTGAAATTCAATTTATTATTCATATTTATCTTAAATCTATTATAAAATAATCTTACATTTTGGTATTCCTACTCGCGCTATTTCACCTCTCCAAACAACAATCAGCTGTGCGCTGTTACATCATACCAGTGCTGCCAGTTTCACTAAAAACTTTATTTCTACCACAACAGGATCCTTTCTCTATGGTTGTGAAATACGATGTTTCGTATGCAGAAAATCCACGCACACATTTGCTTGCATCCTTCCTAAACGAAGACAACTAATTGGTTACATTTTACCGACGGAAAAAAAATGATTTATTTAATTAACTGAACAGCTTTTGCTGTATTCTGCAGTGGTGAAATTCAACTATGAAGTGCCACAGAGATTTTGTGGAGGGTGAATTGAGGCTGGTTCAACAAGTGAATCTAGCGAATTCAAAATTGAACGGCGATGAAGAACAATTCGGCTAGCAGTTGCTTTGGTGCGGTTTCTTTCGTCATACGTAAAACGAGAAACATTGTCAACTCGTAAGGAGTGAAATTGAAACGTTAAGTTTTGCGCGTAATTATTCAATTTCTCATCACCGGACAAGAGAATGAATATCATTTCGGGAAGCGAGCACATCGCTTCACTATTTGTTACCACAGACCACTCAGTAACTCGCGATGAAATTCTTGTTTGAAATTGAATCTGTCAATTCTTTCATGAAATCCGTTTGAATTTTTTCTGAAGCTTTCTGGAAAGCTATCTGGATATTTTAGCAGTTTGCTAAGTTTAGTGGTTCCCAACCTGCGGTCACGGTCAACGCGAATTTCTCAAGAGTAACTGAGAGGTCGAAATGAAAATGTTTTCCGGATACTACGCCTCCGGGACCACGTCCTAAAATGAAGCTCAATGGCTCCCAACGAGAATGTCCCAAGATCCGAAAGTGCTTTAGGAAGAGGTGCAAAAATTTTCTTGAACTTACGTCTCAAGGCAAAAAAGCAAAAAAGAACAGGGCTGGTATTATTATCACAGCACATATTATGCTTGATTGTGGGAAATTATCTGGCCACCCTACCCTGACGAGGATCGGTATGTTGTTTTCTTTCGAAGGCAGCTCGCTCCACTGACTGGTTCACTGTTGCGAACTACGACAAGGTACCAACCAGCCAACCCGCCAGCCCATCGACGACAACGACGGACGGCGAGTTGACGAAAACACGGACACGGGACAGTCGCTTCTTGGCTCTCCGTGCTCGCTCATCATCAGCAGGAGCAGTAGCAGCAGCAGCAGCAGCAGCAGCGGATTTGTATTTTTAAATTTTCCATACTCTCGGCTGCTGGTTGAAAATTGGTACCACTGCTGATAGAATTTCTTAAAATAAATCGCTTCAAACAACAAAAGATGGTGATAACTAACTGGTATGTGGACAGTAGTCGTCCACGAACACTAGGAGAACACGCTCGCTCCAACAATCGAGGAAGTGCCATCCGTCCGTCCGTCCGTGTATCTATCGGGGATCGGCTGGCTGGCTGGCTGGTGGCTGATATTTTTAGGGTCTTCCAATTACAACCACTCTCTTCTTCTGGCCACGACGGTGACGGACGCGGACCGAAATCGAGCAGAAAAAGGTGATCAACTTGGACACTTTTGTGTTTCGTTTTTTTCTTCCTGCTGCCCGTTGACTCTCGGCGTGATGCGAGATGGATGTGTGGAAGATTGATGATCGCACCCGAAGAAGCTCAGCGGTAATGGGATTTATCGAGGTTACGCGACACAATGATATTTCTCCCCATGGAATCGGACTGGCCGGCGCTCGCCTGGGGAGCAGAAGGTCCGACTTTCGTCACCGAGTGTCGTGTCGGTTTGTATTGGGGAGATTGTGTGACGGTGATTAAAATATGGGGGAAAATGTGTGAAAAGTCTCAATATTGATGATTTTTCTGCATTTTGTTCCAAATTCTACGAGTACTCGTAGAATTTTTGGAAGCTGCAAAACTAAAAAACAGGGTTTCTATGCTCCTTTGTATTTAAAGTTGTAATTGTGTTTGGGATAATCTTATGTTCAACAAGACTAATTATCATTCCGTATGATAACGTGCGAAACCAAGCGTCTCCATGGGTTTGCCTCGTGAGCTACATAAGAGCAAACATTTTCCTCTACTGACTACAAATTAAACCACCTATAACATCTAGAAAGTAAAGAATAACTTCACACAAGAAGAGCATTTCGTCCCATTATCCCCATCCAAGAGCACAGTCCGTGTGAGTGGAAAACTAATGCGAAGTAGATAGTGAAGAAAATGACCAGCCAGGAAGAGAGCACTTCTCTGGGAGATGGAAAAATGGCAAACAGTGATGGATGTAACTGTTTGGACATGAAATCCGGTCAACGTGATGCTGGGCCCATCAGTGGAAATTTATTGGTTTTGAACCGTGCGATTGCACCAATCGCACCCAGCCGGGTTGGAGGCTAAAAATGTTGCATTGTTGCACAATTTTTGGGAGGCGTTCGTTTCAAACTAGGAAATGTATCAATCTTCTCATTATTTTTTACATGGGGGAAATTACCTATTCTCGGCCGTTTTGTTCTCTTCGTCTTTGGGGGTTTTTTGAAGCCTATTGAACTCAGAATTGGTCTCAAATCCTTCCCAACTAAGCTGAACTATATGGCCAAGTTTCAGGCAATTTGGCTGACAAAAACCCCCCATGACGAAGAGAACAAACCTGCCGATAATACCCATTGTCACCCTATTTCCATTACATTAAACGCAACATACCTGCACCATTTGTAATTGATTATATTGAAATTTGACTACCGTGTTTGAAAATTTCATATTTTTGATTACTTTGTCTATAATTCATATCATTGAAACTATCAAATGTAGACACAATGGAATATTACACTAGTGAAATTGAGTACGCAATTTTGTCAATTTCTGGCCTTGCTGCTGACTAATTTTGAATGAAATTTAAAGAAATGGAAAGAAATTTTTGCAGGTACTAATAAAAGGATGGAAATCTAGTGATCATGATAGGATCCCAAATACGTCGCTTTTGCGCGATCATAGCAATAACGATAGAATTTTGTCGTCAAGCATAGATCCCGCAATAAAGCGTGCATCAGATGCTTTGAGTTATGGTAAATGATTTTAGCGAAAAAGCTGTATTTGATTTTTATTTATTATCTTTAGTTTACTGTTCTCATTTACCCCAGTGCATTTAGCTATCTGGGGCAAGTGAGACCTATGAGAATAAACAAACGCACAATTTTATGGGTTGATCTCGCCTTGTCCAGCATAAGACAAAATTAGCACGAAAGTCAATAAAAATTGACGCCTTAAGTAATCTTCTGTTGAATTGTACTTTATTACTTCTATATCCATGATCAAGTTCTTGGTTAAAGTAGTAAAATCTTGGATTAAACACTTTTTTTTTCGAAAGCATGTATTTTTCTTGTTTTCTTTTATATATCTTCCATTTTTTTCATTTTACTCTGCATAATGGGTTTTTATGAGCATTCAGGAACCGTCCATGAAAAATAATAATAGAAAACGGTATTTCGACACCAACATTTCAAAAGGGCGTAACTGCTTTTGGAATCATCACCTTCTTTTAAAGCTGTGGATCATGTGTTATGATTTCCATGTTTTTCACAACAAGTACCAGATGGGAAAAACTCTCCTCCTTCCGACAACCACGGTGGTTTGAGTGTAAGGGAGGCAGTACGACCTACAGCTTTGAAAGAAGGTATTACTTCCAAATGCAGTTACGCCCTTTTGAAATGTTGGTGCCGATTTCCAAAATTGACGGTTCAAAAAACATTATTTAATGATCGTAAGATTATGAAAGGGAGAATACGTTACTGAAAATCTTGAAACCCCAGATATCATCAGCTATGTAACATAAATGTAACATCAAGCCAGTTTCGAAATATTTTGTCACTTCGCTTTTGGGCTCTATTTATAAAAAATATATGTTTATTTTGCACGAGCTGATAGAGTTAAATCAAGTTTTTTTCCCAGCAATTTGTTATTAATTATGTTATGTAATTTATGCACGATACCACAAAACTCCTATATTTTTAATCAGTAAATATAGCTATTCGATATTTATGGTTTATTTTTCCTGCAGCAACTTATATTAAGCCTTTTGAACATAAACTCTGAATAGGTCCCACTCGCCCCGTGAAACGGAGTAAATGAAGATCTGCTACACTTTTCATTCTATGCATAACACAGCGCAACATTTTTTTGTCTCAAGAGAAAACTTATGTGTCTCCGAAGGATTTTGGGCCGCTGAATCCGAATCCGGGCTCAGATTTGCTCCAACACGTCACAATTTTGAGCTATACCTCAATTTATAGGGCAAAATATGCGATTTTGGGCTTTTTTGACTGCAAGCCATTAAGCTTGGAAATATTTTTTTTAGGCAATCAAATTGCCTTGATTGTATTCTGTCAATCAAGGGCTTGATTTTGCGGTTGTTCGTAAGAACTTTCTTTTGGAGGGAGATTCTTTTCCCTTGACCTACAGGAGAATGACTGATCGTTAACAACAGCAAAATCTTGATCAGATCGCTTTTCAGATAAGATTAGTGCTATAGACACTATATTAGTGCTATAGGCATATATATATATGCCTTGCTACAATAGAAAATCAATCTATCAAACTTCAAGCTTGTTGAGCGGCTCTTAGACTTGATCGATTATGCTTAAATTTTAAACGTAGCTTCTGGGAGTCCAAAACAACTTACTTAGGAGAACTTGGCATTTTTTAATTTCCTGATTTTTTTCAATGTTACTTGATAAATTTCATCACCTTTGATTGACTTACCTAAAAATAATAAGACCAGATATGGGTAATTACCTAAAAATAATAAGACCAGATATGGGTAATTACCTACTACAGATTTTTGTTTGTAATTTGTTCAAAATTAGTCTGGGAGGAGATTTTAATGATTTTTTGCAAGGGGCAAACCATAACTATCGGAAACGATCAAAATTGTTGTCATTCCCCCCCCCCCCCCCCAAATATAAAAGTGTAAAGGTGCTACACAAAGCACACTTACCGACGTTACACTGTTTCAATGATAAAGCTCTGACAGTACTGCATCGATTGTAATAAAATTTTGCACGGTTTTTTTTTTATTATTCCAGTGCAAAGTTACATACACATAGGTTTTGTTGCAAACAGGCCTTGGTGCACAAAATGAAATAAAACCCTACAAATGCATGATAAAGACGAACATAACCTATTGTCGAGGTAGTATTGAGGTATTCAGTGAAACTGGCAGCACTGACATGATATGACATAACAGCACAGAGCTTATTGTTGTTTGGAGAGGTGAAAATAACGCGAGTGAGAATACCAAATTGTAAGAATATTTTGTAATAAATTTAAGAAAAATATGAATAATAAATTGAAATTCAGCATTGGAGCTGCCACAATGAAAGCTGCTTCCGATAATCGTATGTTCGTGCTAGTGGATATTTCACTCTCGAACACATTTTTACAATATACAGTCAAGTCTTTTTACGGGGTTTCTATTTCTATGCGGCACATTACCCATATGGATAACAAATTCTGATTCAGGATAGTGTGGTTTAAGTGATTGTTATGGGTCCTTCAGTACATCCATCAAGAGTTGACAATTCGCCATTCTGTTCAGTTTTTATTGCTGCGTTTATAGACCTGCAGACTAGAGATCATCTGATTTCTTATAAAACTTGACTGAACATGCTATGTAATATATTATTTATTTTTCTTCCATCTCCTGCCATTCAAATTTGAGCCAGCCTAGTGATCATGTAGCGTATTTCTTTATTAAGTTCTGCACCAAAGAACAGATTTGATGAACTAGAATATTTAGCAGGGCTGCCCAACGTATGGCCCGCGACTCTTGGCCGGTGGAGTAAAAATTTGAAATTTTTCTCTTTTCCAATGAATTACAATTTCAAAGCAAGTTTAAAATTTAAAGAAAGTATAGGTATTTTCAAAGATTTCCAATCAGTTATTTTGAGCTTCTTACAGATTCCGGTCGGGAGAGGCATCAAATTTTCGCAATGAACTTTCAAATGTTTGCGAAATTTTGAAAATTCTGGCTGACATTGCAACTTAGAAAACCAACATTTCAGCGTAACCTCAGAGTAATTCTACTCATTTCCAGAATTTCCATTGTTGGGGGAAATTAAGCCACTGCGTCCAATTAGCTGAACAATAATTTAGCTTATTAGATGCAGTGACTTAATTTTCTCCAACAGCAGAAACAAAAAAAATCTTAAAATGAATAGAAGATTCAATAACGATTGTTGTGTATTTTAGAAATCTTATTTATGTGTCAATAATTTCAAAATTCCGGCAAGTTCTGTGACAAAACAAAAAATAAGAATCTTCGTTTGATGAATACCAATTTTTACAATATCGACAAGTAGGGTATTGTACCATTTAGGCAGGTGTACCTATTTTGGGCACATGTCGCTGTCGCATAACTAAGTCAATTTCAAACCGATTGATTTGAATTGTACAGAATTAGATACGGTACGTGCCTAACTCTTTACAACATTTCAAATCAATCGGTTTGAAATTGACTTAGTTATAGCGGAAAGTGCCCAAAATAGGTACACCTGCCTAAATGGTACAAGACTCTACTCAAAAATTCTTCAAAAATTTGCAAAACTCAAAAATTTCTTAAGAATTTGAATAAAAATGTAATATTCTTAAGTTTTGAAAAGCAAATAGGAAGAAAGCATAACCTTCGCCAAAAATGCTTAGAAAAGTTTCAGGAAAACCTGTAGGATTTTAAAAATTATATTCTGGTCCGTCAACTGGTGTGGGGTGTAAGCTATGGCCCGCGATCGTTAAAGGTGTCTTCGCAGAAAACTTGCAGTTGAAAATATGTTATTAGGCTGATACAAATTTAATTTTGACTTTTTGTCTCACCCCCCCCCCCCCTTCAAAAAATGTTTGGCTGGATTTTTCATATCGAGTGGGCAGATAAAAAAGATTAATCAAAATATCAGGTCATGCTAAAAATTCTTTAACAAATTCGATGAGTTTATAATATTTTTCAGATTTAATCCTTTATTTTTATATCCCCCCCTGGACCAGCCAAACAAAAAGTGGGGACAAAAAGTGAAATAAATATTTGTAACGGCCTTATGATCAAAAAATATATTTTTTCATGGACTATCCTAAGATTGTTATGAAACATGGTTGTAAATCAATCACTTTTTTTTAAATATATTTCTACAAAAAGCAGAAAAATGCAAAGAGAGTGGAAAAAAAGATAGTATGGGCTCATCGGTCGTAAAAATTACGAGTACCGGGTGATTTTGTTCCCCTGGGGTCTATTGAACCCTACGACAATAATGATTGTATCTTTTGATCGCGACTTCCTAGAATAATACTGTTTTCGATAAAATAATTCAAAAAACCAATGGCAATCTTATGATAAACAACTTGAATCAATATTAGCCCAGTAGTTGGTGCTGGTGTGTATTCAAATTGTGGATTGAAAGTTATATATTTTTTAGTATGTTAAAGTTCTGAATATATAGTCTTCGCCCAAAGTGTTCAATGCGTCAAGGATTTTTTTTTTAGTTTTTCTGCGAGGTGGCATCCTTTAGAAACCCAGTATGACAAGGACAATTCTTTTGTGGTAAATATCTTGAGAATGACACAATATATTTACATATTATGCAAAATACCAAATATTTCTTACTTGGTGGATTATTTACTTGAGAATTTACTAACGAGGTGCAAAAGTAGCTGCAAAGATTACATATGGCTGTGATTTTTGAACCGTATTCAAAAATGTGTTATGTAATTATTACGCTGATATCTTGACCGAAAGATAATATTTAAAGTTGATGACTTCGGCAGAATTGTTCATATGAATGTAATTTTTTGTTTAAATGATCTTTAATTTGGAATTTTCTCAGTAGATGGTATTTTCGTACAATAAGTTTATTTCATCGATATCTCAGTCCAACGAAAAGATATAATTTTGGTGTTTTCTGCAAACATATTGGTCTAAGCGTTGCTTGTTAGTAAGAATTTGCGCTTGGGCGAAAATAGTGTCTTTTACTGATAAGCTGCCCAGTAAAATAATAAAAACTTGGCGTCCTTTACGAAATTAAACTAAATATTAAGAGCAGCTTATCATCTCACTTGATACTTTCCAGGATTTCTTCAAATATTTTTCTACCAATTTCTTCAGGGATCCAGAAATTTCTTCAGAATTCCTTCAGGATGTCTTCAAGGATCTTCCAGTATTTTTTTTGGGGATTCTACCAAATTTCCATCAATAAACTTTGAATGCTTCACCACGTAATTCCATTCTATATACCAAACTTTCTACGTAATCATTATCCTGGGTTTCACATATATCATCATGCACATATAAATTGCATGCTCACTATCGCCGCCTAGTAGTGGAATATCAAAACAAACGGTCCAAGACCAACCGAATAATTTTGCTGAATACATCAACTCTATGAGTATTCTAGATCCTGTAATGTACGAGATGTAAATTTCATCAGTGTTACATCTGTTTGTCTTTGGTTTCTCTTTGGGTATTCAAAGTGGGATTCGAATATTACGTAACGAAAAACTTGTCAATTTTTGACCTCCACGAGGATCCTTTCTCCAAGTAATATGCGATGATTATCCGTCTACAGAAGTGTGATTTGTTCTACTGTTTCGGTGCGTCTACGTTCCATCCTTTTCTTTTGGGGCATTTTTGAATGCTCTCTAACGCCACTAGTGGAAACTCCCCGAACTAAGTTGTTCATCACTAGATAAGTCTATTACAAGTTTTATTTATTGTGTTATACGTACGTTTTTAACTTTAAAATTTTTACGTAAGTTTAATGCACATTTATAGTGCTCTGAAGTGGTAGGGCAATATGAGAAATCAGTGATATCATTTTGATGGCCTACATTTAGGTAATTTCGGGCAATTAATAACTGGAAGACATGTGTAGACCCTTCCCTAACAGGGACATCAAAGTGTAGACGTCTCACATTAAAATCTGATTCAGGATGTCCCCTTAGGATTATAAATTCCTAAATAAAACTCAAGCCATGAAAGCAACTAATGCTCCGAATGAAAGGCAACCAGCCAGATGAAATACGAATACAGGATTGACTGATCATTAGCCTGGTACACGGTTTATATGGGAAAATACAAAAAATGGAAAAACTCAAGTTCCTGTATACTTTTTGAGTTCCACTTTGGTCCCATATCAACTGTGCAAAATTTCAGATCGATCGGAAAAACTATATTTTAGCGCCCGCCATTCTAAGTTTCTCATACGATTTACTATGGGGAAATTTTACTCCTGCGAAGAAAAATCACTAGGAGTCTCCCCTAGATCCCTAAAAATAAGTCGATGGATGATTTCTGTAGATAACTTCACGAGGAATCAGACCTCTGAAGACAGCAAATCGATGCGACGTTCGTGATTAGACGAAAGTTATTAGGCCTCACCCGATCGATAAAATATCGAGATTTTATTATTTATTGTTATTCCTTACATGTTAAACAGCGTTTGCATGCCATTCGGTTTTCAGCCAATAACTTTTTTCACATGCCTCAGATCGCTTTGCGGTCTTCGGAGGGTTGGTGCCTCGTAAAATTTCCAACAGAAATCATTCATCGATTTATTTTTAGGGGTTAAGGGGCAACTAGTGGCGATTTTTCTTTGAAAAAGTGATTTTCCCCATACTAAATCGTATGAAAATTTAAAATGGCTGGCGCTAAAATATAGTTTCTCCGATCGATCTGAAATTTTGCACAGTTGATATGGGACCAAAATGGAACTCAAAAAGTGTACAGGAGTAAAATGTCTTTTTGTGTCCCACGCTACTGATCATCCCGTGATTCGCAAATTGTTATCCACTAGGCTAACAGGGCAAAATATATGTTCTGTGTTGTGTATGTCCAAATGTAATGTCCTAGCTTATTACGCATTTGTAGCGTTCCACTACAAGGTGTTATATTTTAATATGCATTTGTAGTGCCTCATTATTTTTTCGTAATTCGTCTTGACTTTCCTAACATCTTTGCCAAAAACATCACCCTTTTAAAAAGTAAGTGTGGTATATTTTTCTGCTTTTTCAGTCGGAAGACCAACTAAAACGTTGTTTTTCAATTCTGATCCGACGTTTCGGGCCATTATTGGTCTTTTTTCTGAGGATTAAAGGACCAATTAAGGCCGAAAACGTTGGATCAGAATTAAAAAAAAAAAAATAAAATAACGCTACAGCTAGTCTTCCGACTGCAAAAGACTAATTATATGTCATATAAGTTTCCACAGTCGATAGCCAATGAATCCCCAGGATCACTACCATCTTCTTGAAAGTTAATGTGTAATGTGGGGCAAAAGTTCGACCCCAGTTGATTTTTTTTTCAAAAAAATTGAAGCGGATGAAATTAAATGAATACCGTTTGGTGTTTCTACCATCCATGAGCTAAAATTTTTCTAAACAAAATTACGCCAAATGGCTTTTCAATTTTGAGTTATCACACTTTTTGTAAGTGTGCTCAGTTTTCCGCCAAATTCCGATAAAACAACATTTTTTTTCAACTTTGATTGAATTTTCTCACTAATTCCCATCGTTTTTAATATTACATTTTGCAGTTGCAAAAAGTTGTATATGCCAAAGTTTTTTTTGATATGCCTAGTTACGCCCTAAAATAAAAGACCGAATTCAATTTCATTACAATTCCAATTCCATTTTTCGAAATATTGATCAATTTTCATAATTGTTGGAGTGAAAGACTCTTTTTCAAAAAGGGTTCGAACAACCTTGACACCCGAAAGAAATCATTTGTATTGAGCTTAAAAACTTCAAAAGAAACTCTTGCCCCACTCAAATTTTTGCTCCACTATACTCTATAGTAAAGGTAAATTAGTCGTAAATTTAGTATGTCAAACACGAGAATCACAGGTGTACTCAAAGAAACGTGGAAAACGACGGTTTTCATTAAACCTATAAACTACCATGTGCTTCCATCTCATTACATTTGCTGTTGCAAAGTGTTCGATGGAGCCCCATTGCAAGCCCAAAGCACAAAATACATGCGGGCGGTTTTTCCATCTTCCAATAATCTAACACTTTATTGGTAATATCTTTTCGAAGTGTTAATTCGATTGGATTCCTAATTCAGTTTGACTGTGAGTTTAACCCTCTAATACCCAATCCCGCCTTTAGACGGGGTATAGTTTGAACATTTTTGTAATTTTTGTTTCAGGAAAATCTTTTTTTTTATATTTTTGGCTGATATTTAGGACTGTTCTGTATATCTCAAAATGGTTTTTGGTGTATTTTAAAGCGTATTTATATTTTTTAAAAATTGATATTTTAGTCACCTTTTAGAAGTCATTATTTATTTTGTATTGAATCGCTACAATTAACATATTTTAAATTTTTCCCAAATCCTTCTATCCATGTTTAATAGTTTAAGGGAATCGAATACACTCTAAAATTATTTTTCTTAAAATTACACGGAAAATAAAATAATATATATATATAATATAACAATAATCATAAAATCTCAAAATGTTTTCATCTCAAAAAATTCGTTCCCCAAATTGGCTTCCAGGAAAAGTATAAAAGTGCGGGGATGTTCAAAAACAAAAAATAGTAAAATCAAAAACTGAAATTCACGAAATCGAGAATCAAAATAATCATCTTCCAAAACATGTTTAAATCGATTTTAGATGACGGAAAATGATATTTAGATCAAAATCAAAAATTTGGGTATTAGAGGGTTAATCAACTGTTGTAGCTACAGCCCAAATATCGAGCGAACTACGTAAGTATGTATTGTTTTATGCTACTAATTCACTAGTAGATGGAATCTCCCCAACGATATTGTGATATTTGCAACCTGCAGTGCTACCCTCTCGGCCAAGGCACAGGTATTTGCGCGCTTTTCCTCCACGATCGGTGGTGGCTTGAACCGGGAGAGGATTTCAATTGTTTCCAAAAATATCCCTGATTGTGAACCCATCATCAATCAGCAGTTCTGGTGGTATCTGTTATTTTGTCTTTGAGTTTCGTTTTCTCCTTGAGGTCTGACTGAGTTGCACGTTATCCGATAAATTATTACTCGTTCTTGCAATGTTATGATTTGTTGTTTGTGCTCTTTTCATTGTCAATTTGTCTCTGAAACTGCACTTTTGCGAATTGCTTTCCACGATGGAACCCGGTGAATCGGTTTCTCCGATCGGTCGGTTTTGATTGAGTAGAAAAAACAAAATTTATTTATAACTGCAATTGAATTGACGATTAAGGAGCACAAAAATCGAGTGTCATCGGAAGAAAAGTGCTGGGAAATTCAGTTATCGTCTTCACTCACTGTAACACGCTCTCAGACACTTACTCGGGTCGACACGGGGAAGGTGGTGGTCAATGTAATGTTCAGCTTTTTCCCTTTCTTCGTCTTCGTCGTCGGTTTGGAAAACCGAGAAGCTCTTTGACATTTCTCAGCCGCCAACACGTTAGGAATGTGCTCTGTAATGGTGAGTGATTTGTTCACTTTCAATCGCGAAAATTGCATGGAATCTTAGGAAGACGAAACTCGCGCACTTATCCTAGCATAGTTTATTGGTGACTAATTGCCTAATGAACACAGGATTTGCTACACACCGAACCACATGTGAATGGTCGACAATGCTTCTTCTTTTTTCACACTTGCTGATGATGATCACTGATTCACGCGGATCGATGGTGGGAGAGAGTAAAACGCATTTGTGAAAGTGGGTGAGCATGTCCTTACGATCGATGCACTGTAGTCGGGGGATCAGGGGGTGTTGATAAAATGCACACTTGTGTTCACCTTGAGGTTGAAGGACTCGAAGAATCCTTCCTTCTGGCTTGCTTCCTTCAAATGGAACAATTGCTTCTTCTTGGACTGCGACTGCGACGTAACACAAGAGTTGACGGTCCGTCGCGACGATCACCACGTTCTGCAATAAATAGATCGGCCGAAAAAAGTGCCAATGCAAGCCTGGTGGTACAAAGCTGGGCAACCGAACGCCGTGCCGCGCTGAGCTACTTTGACATCTCCCAAAAATCCAGGCCGTATTGTACTATTTTTAGTCTCTGGTGGCCTGGAGAACTGCCACCACTACTAACACTATATACTAGCTAGCGGCTAGCGGAGCTACTCTCTAATGTCACGCGTGCTCCTCTTCTGCTACCGAGAGCATGCATACAAACGGTCCGCGACTGTGTGGCGGAAGAAGAAGATCTGCGCGCTCCACGATCTTGGCGACTTTTGAAAACCGCGATCTCTTCGCGAGAATGTTTTCCACACGTACAAAAACGCCAAAGGGACAGAGCGTGTGGACACTCGGCACTCGATGATGAGGACGACGACGACGACGCAGACGGTGGTAACGATGTTTACGCTTTTTGGTCACTGCCGTTGTTCTTCCAAGCTGATGGCACACGATCGACGGACGGACGACGGCATCATGTGTTTGTTGCTTCTTGTGGGGCTGCCTGATCACACTACACTGGGAACGCCGTGATCGGACGCGACTTGAGAAGATCGAGCTTCGTCTCCGACGATTGACTGACCGAGACTAACTGGCGTGTTTGGCGAGTTTTTCCCAACGAATGTGGGAGCCGAGCCGAGGAAAACTCACTGCGCAGCTTTCTAAGCGTCTTCACCCGAGCTGGGTGGGAGAGGAGTGGGGCGGGTGGAAAGGATCGCGGTTACAGTGACACCTCGTTGATTTGATGTTTTATTTGACTCTGATTACTGCTCGAAAGCGACCCGTTTCAAATGCACGGCTTTCTGAGCAACAATCAAAATTTTATAGAAACATCGTTGGAGGATTGCACACTAACCTTTTTTTCATGAAATTTGAAGATGTAAACAGAATCAAATCACTCCAAACCTTAAGCGCTACTCGACAAACTTCCATGATAAAATGTTGCTTTGAAAATATAGCTTGTAAACTGCTTCATAGTCATTACCTTGAATGATTATAATAATTTTTTGAATGTTATGAATGAGAAACTGCAATTAATTCGTATATAACATACATATCATTAATATGAAAACAAAACTTACTTTCAATCTGTGAATGAAAGCAACAAGTATTTGGGCTTTACCCGTGCAGCCGAACTTGTGGACTAAACTATTATACGATGCCAATGTAACATTTTCAATGAGCTGAATTCAAAACAATAAAGCTTATTGCAATACATTTTGTACACGCACTTATATCAGAAAAGTTTGTTTTTGCATAGAGATAATCACGGGAGAAAACTTTTCCGATTTATATTGAGATTACGGAATTATTAATGAATATGAGTAGAATTTAATGGGGTCTTCAGTTAGCCTAATGGTTACGGCTATAGAGCGCCAATCTGGAGACGGTGCGTTCGATTCCCGTTCCGGTCGGGAAAATTTTCTCGACTCCCTGGGCATAGTGTATCATTGTACTTGCCCCACAATATACAAATTCATGCAATGGCAAAGAAAGCCCTTCAATTAATAACTGTGGAAGTGCTCAAAAGAACACTAAGTTGAAGAGAGGTAGGCAAAGTCTCAGTGGGGACGTCGACCCATAAAAGAAGACAAAGAAGAAGAGTAGAATTTAATATAGAAAGGTTTCAACAATCAGGCGTCTCCATTTGGTTTTTTTACAGCTTCATAAGTAAACCTCTCAGTTAACATTCCTAGGCTAATGATCATAAATTAATTGTAACTTTAATTGCAAACTAAATCCATCGTCATTATATATCGGAGTGTTTAAAACATAAAAATGCGTGGGAGACATTCTGAAGTGATCCCTGGAGAAATTTCAGGAAGAATCTCTGGAAGAATTTCTAAATAAGTCTCTGATATAATTTTTAAATGAATTTCTGGAAGGTTTTTTAGTCTTATTCCTATAGATATCTCCGGAGAAATTGTTGAAAGAATACTACGAAAATTGATGAAAAAATCAAAGAAGGATTTCCTGAAAGAAAAATCCTGGTTAAATACCTAAAATAACTTTTCGGGAAAACCATGGTGAAATTCCTAAAGAATCGTTGAAGATAGTTTTAGAAGACCCTAGGAGAAATTCCTTAGTTAAACTCCTGGATAATTTTTTGAAGCAATTCCCAACCAACAATCGCAAGCCATAAACAAGCCAGCATGCTGAATTGTTGTATTGTAATAGTAATGATAGCTAAATTTAAATTATGCTGTGCCCATTACTGTACAAATGCTTTTTCCATTCAAAAAGTAGCCAATATTCAACCATCCGTATCGGTATCTACGATAATTCAAGTGTTCAATAAGATTCCAATTCGACTTTTAGTAATTTATTTGCAAAACAGTATAACAAGACATCTTTCTGTTTCTTTTTAATTTTATATAGGGTATATGTACCATTCCTTGGCCTAATTTGCAAGCTGCCTTGACAATTTTGACCATAACTCATTAATTATTAGCACTAGACATAATATGTTGACCCTATTACACACTCTAGGCAATGCATGTTTCACCAATTGGAAGTAAACTAACGTAAATATTCAAGAATTTACTTAATTAAGTTGAAAAGATTCGATGCGATGGTATGCAACGTTAGTCTATGGTGAAAAAAATTGGCCTATTAGTGGATACAACGTTGGCCTATTGCTTTCCATGCACTAGAACCACTTATTATCTCATTTTTTCAATATTTCTGCTGAAGTATTATCTCTGTTTGTTTACCAGTCTTACTTGTAAATTACATTTTCGTTGTCAAATTTCCAAAAAACTGTAAATAAATTACTTAACCCTTTGGAGCCGGAGGGGTCATATATGACCCCGGCGATGAAACCGAGCATAACAAACGTGTTCGACACCAGCGAGGTTGCGTCGACAGCGGCGAAAAAAATCGGCTCCAAAAGGTTAAACTAAAGTTCTTCCTTAATTTATCAACGAAAACAACGCAACCCTATTATTGTGTTCTATTTTTACAGTCACCGTACACAAAATCTTTCTTCCCGTTCGTTCTTTCTGGTTCTTACGCAAGCAATGTTGTTGACGTCACTTAATCGGTGTTTTTGACGTCACTTTACTGATGGGCCAAGATTTGGGTACATAGTGAAAAAAATGTCCTCAATATTAGGCCCACATTCAATTTGTACAATATTTATTATTCGTTGAAAACAAATATACAAGTTCAAAATAGCGTCTTTGACCGTTGCATCAAATGTTCAGTTATTGAAAAGTTAGTTCGAAATGTTCCAGAATCATGCCATTTATGATCATGTGTATAGACTACCCACTAAGCCGAAGAATCATGGCGTCTACAAAAGCTAAGCAAAGTGACATTTTCATAAAATTTTAATGCTTCAAAGTGCTTAAATTGAAACGGAATGGTTGCCGCATAGCTTTTCCGATATTCAGTTATGCGTGTTTGTTTGAGTTTTTGGTTAACGTTGAGATAGGCCGAACGAGGGGACTATGCCCACGAAGCATCCCGATACCCTATACGTAATTAGTAAGTGTAACTGTATAATGTGTTTTTCACAAGTCAAATAAGCGCTTTCGATTCATCATACTTCGACTAAGGGTGTGAACCATTTCGCTTATTCGTTTAACTTTTAGTTAAAATTTGACACTTGGATAGTTGCCATCGAAAAGTTAAAAAATAACCACGACGGCGGTCCATTTGAAATTTGACAGACGAGTAGTTATTTGGAACAAAATACAGTACGCAGCCAAATCATTGCGAACAAAAAATTACTATCGAACTGTCAAGACTAACCCTGCTCGGGAGTAGGGTTATTTTCAAAATAACTATCGAAGTGTCAAATTTTAACTAAAAGTTAAACGAATAAGCGAAATGGTTCACACCCTAAGAGTACAGAATGAAAAACACGTGTTTTTATTTAACAGCAGCTGAACCAATGTGTTGTTCAGGGTGTGAACCATTTCGCTTGTTCGTTTAACTTTTAGTTAAAATTTGACACTTGGATAGTTATTTGCCATCGAAAAGTTAAAAAATAACCACGACGCTAGCCCATTTGAAATTTGACAGAGGAGTAGTTATTTGGAACAAAATACAGTACGCAGCCAAATAATTGCGAACAAAAAATAACTATCGAACTGTCAAGACTAACCCTGCTCGCGAGTAGGGTTATTTTCAAAATAACTATCGAAGTGTCAAATTTTAACTAAAAGTTAAACGAACAAGCGAAACGGTTCACAGCCTCAGTTGTTAACTAAAGTGGTCTGTGCTAATTCATACTTGCTGAATAGGAGTCGAAGTGTGATCATGATTAAGCCACGGGAAGTTTATGTTTTGATTTGAGTGCTTCAATTCATCATATCTTGAACGGTGCAGATAGGAAGGCATGGTCAACAGGTCTCGAGTTCAAATCTTAATTTAGTTAAATTTATGTGTAGTTTTTATTTCATAACACTTGTCCATATCCAGTCACAAACTCTCGTGGAAATTGAAAATTTTTGCATTTTATTTATTTTTAATAATTTTCGCTAAAGCTGAATAACAGCTTTACTATATATTTGTGAAACGCTTTTAACAACAAACAGTTCAGCTGGTGCACAACACTAAGCTTCATCATTTCTTCAAATTTGTGTGATCCAAGTTATGATGTGCATTGAGTTGCGTTGCGTTGCGTTGCGTTGCGTGGTAACGGAGTAATTCGTAGATTGCATACTGAAAGTTATCATGTTAAAACTTTAATACTCCTACTCTAATTGCTTATGGAAAGCTATTTGGGAAGGAACAGCTATCCAACTAAAGGTTGAAGTAAAAAAGACATGAGAACTTCCATTGCCGGCCACGCCCATCTTCTCCGTTACGAGGATAGGAAAGGATGTGATGACATGACACCTACTTTACAAGAGGTCAGCGACTCATCGACACTCCCATAGCCCAAGTAACTATTTTAATTTTATCAAAGTTTTTTAGCGATTCAAAAATCCTAAACATAAAACCATTGATGCCGACTTGAAAATGCTCTCGAGTTCTTGTATGCCTAAATAAGCCCACGTTCTGGCTAGTTGGCCCAGTCTTATTAGGGTCTACTGGACTTCGTATGCAAACCGGCTTAGGATTTCGGGTTGTATCATAGTGTTATCAATCTTCTAAATAAAACCATCTTCTGACTTGTCAAATAATTGTTTTGATTATTTTTCACTCTCAATGTTCGATCGTCAGAATAAATTATGCTTGGTTGTATCCAGCCATCAATTGGAAAGATTCAGATATGGAACTCAGATTTGTTTTCCTATTTAATACGTGTCAGGAGACATGCCACGGAAAATTTGTGGTGAATGTGACTGTGATAAAGACAAAAACTAAGTGCGCCACACAAACTATGCATAATTTGGAAGTTAAATGCATTTAATTTACTCGCTGGAATTGGGTGCAAAACAAGTTTTTTCAACACAGAGGAGTTTGAAAGACATTATGTAATTTTTCTGACAAAATAAAATGACGGAAACGTGTTGTATGGTTCAATTTGATCTTAAGCTGTACGTGAAATCATAAAGTTGAGTAATATTTTTTCTATATTTACATAAATTATCCCGCCTAGGCGACATATTTTTCTGATCAAACTCTTTGTTCCTGATGATTCCTCCAATAGGGCTAACCCTCCTGAGGTAGTCATAACTGAGCTCATGATAGAACTAGCGGTTTTATCACAGCATTTTTTTGGTTTATGTTACGGCCACGAAATCTTTTGTTGGTTTTATGCATTGCCTCACAACTAGCTTTTTGACATGCTCGTATAAAACCAGGATAAAACATGAATAAACCTTCAAGGCATGCTGATTGTTACTTGGGAGGTGTCAAGGAGTTGGATATTTGGAATGGGGTGATTTGGGAATCACTATAAGCGAGTGATGCGACAAGATTCAGATTGTGTAAGTGTATTTGAGTAAATCATGCAGATGTGTTGGAGTGAGTGAAAGTGTTTTAGTATATTTAAACACCAACGTTGGGAGTGACATAGCTAAGAAATTTTGTCACTCCATGGGCCTTTATGATTCCGGGATGGGGCACAGGCATTTACACTGTGTCCTGGCTAACAAGCCTAGGCTTAACCGCCATTGATCGGTCTCTGAAACGATAAGAAACACGTTATGTGGATGGGAAAGGATAGTTATGATTATAGATAGTAGAGTAAACATAGATCCGCTAAGATGAATCCGTTGTATCCAAACGAACTGTCAAAATCTGTATCCAAACGAGCATGACGTCACGATTTGGACAACATCAATGGAACGAATGACGTCATATTAAATCGTCGCACTTTTGAAAATTACTACTTACACGCTTGAAACATTTTAGTCAGTGGTGTCCGCGGATCTATGTTTACTCTACTATCTATAGTTATGATGTGCATTGAGTTTTGGATAAACAAAATGAATTTTGAGTCAGTGCACGGAACAACCCATTGGGATTCTTACAATAAACACTCCGGAACCGATGTCAAGTGGCCAATTGTTCGGTATGCAAATTCCGAGAACAACAATAGACAATACCTATCAACGTCTAGACACATTGAGTACACATCCTCGCCACATGCTTGAGAAACCTTCAATAGTCATGTGAATTCAAAATGATACTGGAACTTCTGAACTGAACGTTCCACCGTAATATTGGGAATTTGAATAGTTCGTAGTTTGTATGAGGCAAAACAAGAAGTAAATGGCAAATATGAATTGTATGAACCTGATGTGGTAGATTCCAAGTATATCCTATTAGGCATAACAACGTTAGACACAACAACGTTAGGCATAAGGACTTTGGAATAAATACATTAGGCATAGACTTAGGACGACAGGCAGAATAGACATCATTTATAATGGGCGTTTAAAAGAATGACAAATTATGCCAATCGTCCATTGCTTATCGTCAATCATGGCTATCGTATGTATGCCAAACGTACCTATGTCTATCACGTATCAGTAGATCTGCTCTAGAGGCGCGTTCTCCTCCATTTGGGAAATGGAATGCTTGAAAACTTAGGCCTATTTTCCGTATTTTTTTTTTTTTTTTTTTTTTTTTTTTTTTTTTTATTTGTGAATTTTAACTTATTGCTAATTCTTCACACTATTTTCCGTATCCATTTCGATGAGTGAGTAATTGAGAAGAAACTACTCTAGAAATGAGTAAATATTTCGTTTTTTTTTATAAGCGCTGTCCTGCCTATAACCGCATAATTGTAACATTTGCATGTTTTGCTGTTATTGAGTTAATATCGGGGATCATCATCAAATTATAAGTACTTTCGACTACCTGAATTAAATTTTCTAGTTTGTTCTATTATTTGTGAAATAAACACCAAGTCGTTTTGTCTCATTGACCATTATTAGTCGATGTGACCGCATAACAGTCACACTGAGAAAATAGACTGGTTTTAATGCGTGTCATCAATCGTCACTTGCAATTTTTCGTCAGTTGCTCTTCCCCCCCAGAGCAGCTGACACCTGACCCTCTTCTGAGCATATGCTCTCACTGACCCGGATAACTTGGATATCGGCTAACGGCAACTCATAATGGACCCCCAATTGGACTGGAAAAGGAACAAGAGCCACACATCAACATCCTCGTGCTCATCATTCTACCCATGGACATGGTAGAAAAGTGACCGCAGCGCAACCACAATAAAGATTGAAGCACTAGAACCATTGCAACGCGCACACTCCATAGCGACAAGGCAAAGCTCGAAACTTTAAACACGAATATTTCGAAATGGTGTTTTTAAAAAATGCCGTTACGGTAATCACGATGTCTTGAAACATAATTTACCGATTAGCAAACTTTTTTTCAATGGTTCGTATTTCAAATCTCAAGGTACTGAACGATTTTCTTTTTTTTTATTTAAAAAATACTTTGTTTAGGTTTTTTACATTTTTTGTTGAACATCCCTAGACCTGTCCATTTTTTCAAAAATTTTCTCTGATTCTCAAGTCCACCCCCATATTTTGTTTGGGATCCTAAAAGTAGTAACTGGTAAAATTTTCAGCCAAATCTATTAAAATTAAGAGGGACATCAAATCAATTTTGTGTTTTCGACTATGTACGAGCTTAAAAAAATCATAACTACACTAAAACTTGTCAAAATTCAAATCTTTTTATATTTTTTTAAGTTCAAAAATATTTGAGGATATCACTCAAAGGGGCTTTTCTCTCTTTCAAAATTGTTGATTAAAAATAAATAATAATAATTATAAGTTTGAAAATAGTTGAAAAACATAAAATTGATATGTATGATGCACCGCTTACTTTTAATGGATTTGGCTGAAAGTTTGCATACTTCTTTTAGGATGCCAATCAAAATATGGGGGTGGACTTGGAAATCAGAGAACATTTTTGAAAATTAGACAGGTCTAATGCCTAGCAGCACACATGTTCTAGAAAAATGTATGCAACTCTTATATGACCAAATTCAGTCATACAAGAGATGCATAAACTTTTGTAGAACATTGTAGTCCAGCACTCCTTCTATGAATGAGCATGATTTTTCTTGAAATTTACATGTATACTTTTTTTGTGAGAAATTTTGACATAGAAGCGTTTAAACATAAAACCGACCAAAAAAAAGTAGTTTTACTTAGGTAATGTGTGATTATATTACAGTAAGAGTTGTTCGAAAAATTGGATTCAAGAGCCAGATTGAAAGATTGGATGTGGTTAATTTATATTTAAAAAATCATAAACAAACAAACATAAACATAATCAATAACTTTTTTAATCTTTAAGTTCGTGTAGACAAAACATATAAGTTTCACATTTTGTAAGGGCCAAGTTACAACGAAGTTTTTTCAAATGTGCATTATTATCGGACTCTTTTTTGTAATTGTCTTAGTTCCATAAATTTTCCATTAGTTTTGGATATTGTGCGATTACTCATAATCCCGATATGCTGTTTGCAAAAATGAACATTAATATCTTCACACTAAAATCACACTTATGAACTAATGATACCAGTTGGTCAGTGGAAACTTAGTTTGGTTTGTACTTACAGTTTATGTCGTTCCAGAGAAGAGACATCGTGAATCTTCAGCAATTGAACCGCCAGCCATGCAGCTTATCGTTTCTCACACTCACAATTCGCACCGAACACCGATCCAGCAGCCACGAAATGCATCCCTCTGCTGAGATGATGCAGGAACCCTTTCGCCAGCACAGCTGATTGCCAACTGAATGCACGGAACCTCAGACAGGAAAAAGCTTACCGCGTCCGGTTTGTTTGTCTACCAGCCCAGCCAGGTCCAGACATCAGGAGTTCGCGCGCGCTCCAGTAAATAACTGCTAGTGTCGTGATGTGTGCAATATGTGCAAGAGCAGCATAAGCAGCGTCATCATCCAAGTGTAGGCAAAAGACGGCAGCACATGGTTGTTCTGGACCGAGTAGAGGAATTTGGTAGAATGCGCGGCAACAATGGCTAATTTGTTATGTGTCTTCGGGTGGTTCGATGGTGTAAAGCATATGTGCAATGTGCATTTAGATGACGAACTTGGCGTTGTTTTTATTGTTGTTATTATCGGTGGCAGGACGATGTCTCGCCGCCACGTGCCAGGCGCTCTCGTCGAGGGTTGCCGATTTGCTCTTCATTCGTTTATGCCGCCTTCAGTCCTGATTGGAGAGACCTGGAGTAAAATGCGCAAAATGAATCAATTTCAACCTATAATTATATTGAAATATTTATTATAATCTGCTTTTGACAATGACAGCAAAATTTTTGAAAGTATAATATTTTTCAAATTATTGGATTGAAACATGTTCTCTTAAAGAAAGGAAATGCGTTACCATTCAGAAGGTTTTTTTTTATAATCGTAAAAATTGGGCCGAAGGGTCTCAGATTTTCATGAAACTTTTAGCACAGGCATGGTTCATGGATATATGAATAAAAAAAACAGGGCATCGTATTTCCCCGGAAAACTCAGGTGGATTTTTTTTGTTTTGCTTTGACACTACTTACTTAAAAAAATATAACTCAAGAACGAAGCACCGTAGAAACGAAGTTTTTTTTAAAGAAAATCAAAGTAAATTTTCTCAAAATAAAAAATATATTAGTGGAAAAAGTTTTCCACAAAATTTTCCAAAGTTGAGAAAATTTATAACCGGAAAAACTATGCCCGAACTCGCGGAAAATTTTCAAAAAATATTTTCGAAAAGGTAATTTCATAAGCTTTAATCACTAAAGTTTTTGGAATGCACTTTTTTCGTTCCTGAGATATGGCCAATTTTGTGAAAAATGATCATATAAGAAATAAAAATGCCTTTCTTCCAGTAAACGCGCATTTCACTCCGATTACCTCAACGCAAAACTATGATGAGGGGTTTGTCGTTAGAGTGCATTCATTCTTATTGGAGAGTGATCGGTATTCGCTTTTGTTCTATTTTTTTTCTTCCTTCGGAATAATAATGCTCCGTGCAATGTAGGTACAATCGATGGTTCCGCCTACAAAAGGAAATAGTGGATTTTGATTAATGTGATTTTGCGCGATCGTCAGTTTTGGGGAGTGGAGAAATGTGTTCTGGTTTGTACGACATATCAACCGAATTATAGATCTATAGTGTAGTTGTTTACTTATGTTTGACTTTTTTGGTTTTTGTTCAACGGAATACATAAGGATGTAACAATGCTCAGTGACGTGAAGTGCATTTCTATGTGCAGCAGATTATATGACAAATTCTGTTCAATGTGCATGTTACTTGATAATGCATTTGATGCACTTATATGCAGAGAACGAATTACTTTTTTGTTTTTTTTAATTCAATTCATTTCCGTCTGAATTTCAACATATGTGTAAGGAATAGAAGTTGTAAGCTAATAATAAGCTCGGAATAGCTCATATTACTTATAAGCCGGTGAGACGGATTAGTTCCAGTTGAGCTGTATCATTGAAAAGAGAAAACGTAGAAGAACTGAGATAAATAAGCAACAACATTATTAAGGCGAAACTGGATTCATTTCCTCACTTTTTGGTTTTTGATTTTTTATGAAATAACGAAGCCATATTTTCAAAATCGGTTTTGTGCACATGTAGAGTATGGATCAAGGTATCTCCTGATTTTTATCCAGGTGGAAAATGTTTTTAGTTTTGCAGAAACCATATTTAAACAAAATTTCACAAAAAAAAGGTTTCTGCAAACCGAGATGAACTAGCCTAGGGTTAAAAATCTCGTTAATACAGACAAAAAAAGGTTTTTGCAAAAACGAATACCATTTTCCACCTGGAAAAAAATCAGGAGACACCTTGATCCATACTCTACAAAACCGATTTTGAAAATATTGCTTCGTTATTTAAAAAAAAAACAAAAAAATGAGGAAATGCTTGCCTTAAATGCGTATTTCCAATTGACTACAATCATGTCGTTCAAACTGCTTAGGGTTAACAATTTGCATTTGTTTTGAACAATGTGGAGATGTTAAGGGAGATACAAATCCGCTACACAGTTTTGAAAATAGCCACTTACACAAAAAAAACAAAATTTCGGTATATTTTATACATTTTTTTTATCTGTATTAACGAGATTTTTAGCCCTGGGCTAGTTCATCTCGGGACCCACGCTTTACTTCCCTTCCGAAGGAAGAACTCACATTTTGTGAATTTGTCGGGAGTGGGATTCGATCCCAGGTCCTCGGCGTGATAGTCACGTGTTCTAACTATCCAACCAGGTCCGCTGCACAGATATTTTATACATTTTTACCACCTATATATAGATACACTATATATAGACTATAATATGTATGTTGATTGATGGATTTAACTGTACAGGCATGATTGCACATTGCATATTGTTTGAGAAAATTTCCGGTTATTTATGCATACTTCATATACCTAAAGTATGCATAAATAACCGGAAATTTTCTCAAACAATGTGCAATGTGCAATCATGCCTGTACAGTTAAATCCATCAATCATCATACATATTAGTCTATATATGGTGTATCTATATATAGGTGGTATTTCCGTAAGAAATCCCGAAATTATCCCAAAAGAAATTCCGCAAGAGGTCCTAATGAATCTCTTCGATGGAGTTCGTGGAGAAATTTCCAATGATTTTCTGAAGAGCCTCCGGAAGCTGAAAGATTGCCTGGTGGTATCCCCAAAAAAATCCAGCAAGGAATCCCTGAAGTTATACCCAAATAAGGATATCCTCAGCTTTCCTACAGAAATTCTCGATAAAATAACTGGGAAACTAACCGAAATTCCTGACGGATCTGACAAATTCCTCAATGTAGGCAGGGGTTTTCAGACTCTCAGCCAAGCGGAGCACTTCTTGTAAATCAATTGCTTAGCAGTGCACCTGCTATTTGAAGCTAGTCGTTTTCCCAAGCCACTTCCAGATGCATGTACAGTTGTCGTTGAGACACTTTTCCTGAACCATTGTGATCATGACACTCGACTTGTATTATTTTCTTCACTCCTTGTCGGAGCTTATTATGTACGAGTACGATGAGGATATCGTTGGGAATTTTGGAACAATATCCTTTTAAATGGCGAATGGGGTGCTTAGCAGATTCATAGTACCAAATTAATAGCCATTTATGATGGAATCAAACGAGAACTTCGACGAATTCTCTCGATGATCCCTGAAGTGTACCTGCGGCGCAGTAGTCATACGTTCACTTCATAAGTGGAAGGTCATGGGCTCGATATTCGATCTCAGCTCCGGCACTTGCAATTTTTCGTCAGTTGCTTTTTCCTCTGAGAGCGACTGGCACTGACTCTCTTCTGAGCTAATAGCTCTAACGGATTCAGATAATTGGATATAGACGAACTCATAATGGACCCTTAATCGGACTGGAAATAGGACCAAGAACCACACACATCAACATCATCGTGTTCATCCTTCTACCATGAACAGAGTAGAAAGTGAAAACATGGTAAATCGATGATAAATTCCATACAAGGTCCTACGAGTTTTTTGGTGATATCTTTCCAAAATCATATGGGCAACTTTCAAGGAGATCTGAAGAAGCTTCTTAAAAACCAAAAATATGCAGAGAAATAATTGATAACTTGCAAAGTCAATAATAGATTCCTCATCACGTCCTACCTAAAATTGCAGACACTCTTTGGATTGCTACATGGATTTTCAGTGAAGCTTCACAAAATACATGGCGTATTCCTTATAGGGTTGGGGATATCATTGATGAATTCCTCAGATAATTGAAAAGCCCTGTATATGAAAAAGTTCCTCGAATATACCCTGGGAAAAAATCATTGAAACTCTCAATAAATAAAGTTCTCAAGGGATTTTATTTGAAACGAATCCCTTAAGAAATTCGACAAAGAATTCCTTTTTTTCCTCCCCTGTCGGGGAAATTAGGCCACTGCGTCCAATAAGTTGAACTATTGTAGCATTAAGAAAGTTCTCAAAGAAGCACAAATCTCAAAAAAATATGTCTTAAACAAATCTCAGAAGAAATTTTTGTTGGAAAATCTGAAGAAATTGTCAATAGAATCCCTGGATGAAGTGATGCAAGAATCTTTTTGAAAAATATTCAACGACTCCTATGAGAAGCTCCTAGGATTCCTTTTGTTTGAACATTCTTTAAGGAATTGCTAAATAATTTCTGAGGGGAATATCTGAAGAACGGACGATGGAATCTGGACGGAACCGTTGTAGAAATTCCGTTAGAAATAAGCTGGATAAACTCCTCATGAAATTTCTTCAGAAATTTAAAAAAAAATCAATAGCTGATTTCCGAAAATAAGCTTGGAGCAATTTCCAAAAGAATCTATGGAGGTGTTCCCCAACGAATCCCTGAACAAATTAACAAAAAGCACAGTAAGACTACTTCCTAGGGTGGCCCACACTTATATGAAATACACAAATTTCGATAAATGCAAAGTCTTACCTCCTGAATCTTTTGTATTGGGCTTGAAATTTTAAGTTTTCGAATTTTGCCGTTAGGTGGCGCTGTAAGCGTTCAATATTCAAACCCATTGGTATTATTGTAGGTGACTATATGCCAAACTACTTTGTTGAAGACCACCAAGTCATCTAACATCTGTAAAATAAATTATAAGGTACACCGGTGCAAGATGAAACGCGAAGTTTTGAAATAGTTTTCAATACATTTTAGAAATTTTTCGTTCGCCAAAAGATTGTTTGAATCAAAAACTATGTGTTACGGCATTCAAGCTGTTCACCATCATTGAATAACATCATGTTAACCCACTGTTTCATCTTGCCCCACCCGTTTTAACTTGCCCCGGTGTACCTCTGTAAAGTGAGGCGAAACATTATTGATGTTTTTCCAGTACATGTAAAGGAATAATATCAATAATGAAACCTCAATACTTCGCTTCACTTTGCCTAGGGTATAATTTTTTTCACAGACGTTGGATCACTTCGCGGTCTTCAACAAAGTTCTTTGGCATATAGTCACCTACAATAATACCAAAGGTTTATTTACTGAACGCTTACAGCGCAACCTAGCGGCAAAATTCGAAAACTTGAAATTTTTGCATACATTCGTCCAAGTTTTCCCATACAAAATTCAAGCTTGTTGAGCGCCTCCTTAGGCTTAATCGATTTTGCTCAAATTTTCAACGTAGCTTTTGGGAGTCCAAAACAACTGATTCTGGAGGTAAGACCTAACATATTTCGAAATTTTTGTTTTCATATAAGTGTGGGCCACCCTAGTAAGTATACTACAAAGAACATTAAAAAATCGGTAAAAATCTAGAATAGAACTCCTCAATGAATTTCTGAAAAAATCTTTAGCAGAACACTTTGGCAAAATACTCAAAACATTCTCCATGGATGCATGAAATATCTGTAAGGAAATTCCGATGAAATTTTGTTGATTTGCCAAGGAATTGCTAGAGAATAGGCTGTAACAAAACGATGTTCGAAATATCAAGGTGCTCAATCTTGAAGTCAATTATCTAAAAAAAACATCTAGGGTAATTTAAAAAAAAAGAATTTTTCATAAAATTCAAAAAAATCTTATTTTTTGTTATATTTTTTTAAGTTAAATTTAGTCTAAAAAAATATTACACGATTGGCGGATTTGGCTGAAAAAATGCCGAAAGTCACTATTTTTCATAAACACTGGAGTCAATATAAATGATACTAAAAACCTATACCCTTTAAAAATATTTAGAGGACCAGAAAAATCCAAAGAATATTAAGAAGTCCAGGAAAATACAGAAATACTAGAAAGATCCAGAAATAGAAAAAAATATTCCGAAAAATTTAGTTTTTTGAGATTTTTTTAATGAAAAAAGGTTGTTTGTCAACAATTGCTCGTTTTTTTTCTTTATAAAAGAGGCTTTCAGCCAGACGCTGGTTCACCTCTCTAGACAATTGCTCTGATGAAATCTTCTAATGAATTTTCGTAAAACCGAAACGTTCCCCTATGAATCCCTGGAGAAATTTCTTGTAGAAAGGAGGAGTTCTTGAAGAAATTTCTGTCAATACCTGGAGAAATTTTTAATGGAATGCCTGGATGAATTTCTGAACGAGTTTCTGGAAGAACTCTAAATCCCTGCAAAATCTCCCCATGTATTGCTTGAGGATTTTTTTTGAAGAAACTCCTGAGGGACTCCGCGCGAAAAGAACCTCCCCAAGCAACACACATGTTATAATAGAGTTACAGCAGCGCAAGTTTTGGTTGTATAGAAGTTTATTCGACGTAATTTTAACATTGTGTTTGAATAACGTAAAATAAACTTCTATACAACCAAAACTTGCGCTGCCGTAACTTTTATATAACATGTGTGTTGCTTGGGTCAATAGAATACTTGATGAATATTCTAATAAAGTTCCAAGATGCACTCCTGAAGGTATTTCTAGAAAAATACTTAAATTAATCCTTTGAGAAATTCTCAATGATGCATGGAAAAAATCTTTTGATAAGCGTGGAAAAAATTGCTCAAAGATTGTTGAAAAAAAAAAACGCCAGAGAATCGCTGATGATATTCCAGATCCAATTCTTAGAGGGTTTTTACAAAGAAGTTCCTGAAATAATAGCCTAAGCCTCACTGAAGAAATTGTATACTGATGGCACTGGGGAAATATTTCAAATATGCCATTCATAATTTGATCAATACGTGAGTAAATTACCCCTTACTTCTTAAAGAGACTAAGAAATAAAGGGCTGTGAGTTTTATATTCATGAACTCAGACATCTGGTAAGTATTTATCTTATGCAGACGGCGTATTTTTAACTTTTAAAAAGTTATGCAAAATTTTAAAATTTTGAAACAAATTTAAGGAGGTCCCTTTATTTCTGGTTTTTAGCATGTTCCGTCAATGTTTTTCGTATTTTTATGAACTTCACTACTTAGGGATTTTTAAATTTATTTTTTTGCTGCGAGGTGTGCCCTAATGCTTTATATTTTTCAAAAAGAAATATCTATTTTTATTTGATGGTTGAGAAACTTACACTACAGAAAAACCGACGTAACTCTTAGAGGAAATTCATCAAAAACTTTTGCCCGGTGTCTTTTTCATGAGCACACTATCACCTGTTGGTAGAACCGCGCGAGACACTGTTGGCCATGATGGATTTCGGTTTGACGTTTGTCAACACGCACGCTATCACACAAATTACCTGTAATTGTCGTTTGCATCATTCAGCAACATGTACACTGGCAAACGTTAAAGCGATTGAACACTAGCACCTCTGGTGGAAGGATCGCGCAAATGATATTTGAATTGATGGTTAAAAGCATGTACAAAGCCGTTTTGAAGAGTGTTACGTCTGTTTGTCTGTGCTTACACAGAATGTTAGTTACGTAAGTCGAATGAAGAATTAACTGTCCCCTGCCTCATGTAAACCTATTGCTAGCTACGACTATGTGTGCCTTTTTTTCTCAATAAGGCAAGATTCTAAGCTTCTAATTGGCGGATAAAAATTGATCTTTAGTCGGTTTATGGTGAAGCTAAAACTCTCTCAATTTGCGTGTACAGTTATGTTCCGATTTTATCACGCCCTCTGCGCATTAGTCCTTTATTTTTCATTAATTTGTTGATACATTTGAGAATAAGTGTTTCCCCTCTTCTTCAAGATGAATGTTAAAGGCTTGTTTTTCAACGTTAAAAATATTGAAAATGCGTATAGATTTTGAAGAATGTTTCAAAGCATTTTTGAAAAGGGGCGTGATAAAATCGGAACAATACTGTATTTCCCTAAGGGCTGCCTCTTATTTCTGTTTTCTTAGTTCGGCCCATGCATTTTATTTTTTCTTCGAAGTACATCATCTGAAGATTCTAACAGGGAGAAGGTTCTTATTTGGCTAGGATAAAGTATTAGACCTCCAACACGAACCCCTTTCACCTTTATCTTGCTACGAAAAAAAAAACTACGAATAAAATAGAAAAGTTAGTTTTAAATTTGGTGATCGAGAAATGAATACGTAAAATTAGTTATGTGCACTGATTTTCGAATTATATTTCCCTGTCCTTTGTATTATTGGCTATAACCATGCATTTTTCTCAATAAGGCAAGATTCTTAGCTTCATATTGGTGGATATATTAAATTTTGTTTAACTTATGGCGAAGGTCTGATTTTTTATTTTTTTTGTGTTATTTTAAAAGAATTGTCCCTTATTTCTGATTTTCCTATGCATCCATGTTTTGTATTTATTTTTGGAAGTACCACACCTGTATTTCCAACCGTCAAAAAAAATCACGAAATGCCTGCAAAGCGATGCGTTTTACATTTTACCCATTCCTTCCAGGATTTTCAACAGTTCAAAAATTTTACATTTGGACATAAAACAAAGAATATAAAATAAAAAAAAAAAACAAATGGATAACTAAAATAAAAAATAGTGTAATGATTGTTCGTAAGCACCGCCTTCTGCGGCTTCTCTTATAGCACCACCACATAAAAGTGAATAAGATTAAAAGATTTACGTTTCCAGCTTTTTTCAATTTTCAAATAAACATTTTCAAATACCTATTTGGGCCTATATTTTCCATCGAAAGTTAGCTTTCCCGCTATCCCATCAAGCATAGCAAGTTAATTGATTCGAATTAACACATTCATATACCATGATTACCGAACGTTGTATTCACTCAATTAGGGTCATACCAAACCCACGACAGAGCTGTCGAAATTTGCATTCCATTTTCGCGCATTTAACCTCACAACCCTTAACCCTTCTGCCTTCGGTACTTCATCATAAATGTGTCACACTAAAAGCAATCATTTTGATTTGTTAATTGCGACATGTCATCACTGGTGATATCCATGACTGGTGGCTATCTTGTGGATGCAACTTGTAGTTGCATCTTTCCGCACTTCTGCACCGTCCCAATAAATTCAACCATCTATCAGTTTACCACGCGTCGGAGTGAAGTTGAAGGATGTGTGGCTCCGGGTTTGCGCTTTGCAAAATAGATATCCGTCGATTATGGTCCGAAGATTGGACACGGTGATGTTCCGCATCCGCATCGAAATGGAGAAGAGATGTCAGTCGATCTCTAAAACTGCGGTAGTCAACTCCTGCCTGATGCAGTTTTCGTGTAATTTTTTCACCGTGTGAAATCTCCTGTGCATAATTAAATAAATTATTGTGTGGATACGAATGGCTCTGACAGCCAGCAGTGTGCAAACTGACACTTTACCGTCCGTCTAAAATGGCATGCATAAATTATCCTTCAGTCCTGCTCGGGATATCCGGTATACCTGCCTGAATCGACTTTCGGTATCGTGAAAAAAGCTAACCGATTATCAACCCATTCCGGAAAGTAAATTTGCACTTATTATAACTGGCAGGATCACGAACTCTCTCACTTCGTCTCGGTTTGGATTCCGGGTCCCAGATCCACCCCCTTGCCGATTTGGTCGGTCAACTGTTGAATGCGGTGCATCCAATCATTCGTTCGACCAGGAACGGATTGGAATGTGCATTTCAACCCGCTCACCAGAATCGAAATGTTCGGCTAGACTGCTTTACCAGTATACGATAGGTTTAGACGAGTTCCATTCGCACCGATTGGTAGAGGTATTTATTAAACATTCACGAAAATGTCACTTGTCACGAGCATGGTAAAGAAGGAAGCAGTCATCTAAACACTACTGTTTGAATACCGTCAGTTGGTGGTAGATACTAACTAAAATGTAAAATGTTTTGTAACTCTGCATGAAGAATTTTGAAACAGATGTAAGAAACGGTTCAAGGTAACACAGGCGCACAGAGGTCCAATTTTGAGAAAAGCTGGCAGAAACTCAATTTTTAAACATGTCTTATATGGGATACAATATATTGAGCATTCATCCATAATACTAGGAGCACTAACTGGCATTTAAAAAAAATTGGAAATATTGATTTTGTATCTTGTTACAGCACTGAATATCTGCTGATGGAAAAAGTGCTGATTTTTTTATAAAGAACACAAACAAGTTCAACCACTACAAAAGTCTATTGATATAAGTAGGGGGATTAGGGGCATAATGGACACCCGGGGCGAAATGGACACCCCTGTTTTTGCCGAAAAAGTTGGCTTTTATGTAAAACTTTTAATGCATAAGTGTAAAGGCACAAGTCATTGTTCTATTTTTCAAAAGTACCATTTATATTCCTTCAAAACAACCAACATATCATTGAAATTGAAGTATGTTTTTCATATGGTGGATTTCTTATAATTTCGAAGCAGCAGAAAATAGGGTATTACGAGAGTTTGAGTGTGTCCACCATAAAAACAAGTGAATTGTTAGCTTACCTACATGTATACGCAGATTTAGCAATGGATGAAGTATTGTATTTTTGATCAGAACTTACTCAAAATAGCAATTTCAATGTTGTAGTCGATTCGGGGCGAAATGAACACTGGCAATTATAAATGGATATACGCGCGTTGCATACTGTTAGGCGTTTTAGAGAGTTTAGAAAAAATCAATCCGATTATTTTAGCCTCAAGTTAATTTAATTACCTTTGATGCTATGTAAACTCGTCTAAGATGGTGTATTATATCTGTGGTATTGATCTCCGTAGGCAAATTACTTAACTGGTCGATATTATAAAAGATACAGCATAAAATATGCAGGGGTGTCCATTATGCCCCGATGGGTGTCCATTTCGCCCCCCGTACCTTTCCTGCCAGCCCCAAAAAACACACGGTTTACAATTCATTATTTCTTCACAATAATGACATTCTACGTGCTGTACATGATTGAAATACGTAGGAAATAAGTTAAAGTTGTAAGCCAACTGATAATATGTTAAGTTTTTGTCTGTTATACAGGCCTAACTTACTCATTTGCTTAGGGTGTCCATTATGCCCCTAATCCCCCTAATACAATTGCTTTCAAACGTTTATTTGTAAGTTGTTGTGTATATCAGACATCTGAAACGGAGCAATAGATCAAAATAACACTTTTGGCTTCAAAATTGACATTACATGTCATTAGTACGAGAAATTCTTACAGTTCGACTTCAAAGTGTCTTACAAATCGCTCCCCGCTACTCCCCGCGGGGAGATTTCGTTCAAATGCTCGTTTATGTATGCAGAATCGCTTAAAGAAAGATGCAACTGCCAAAACAATAGCGCCATGATGATATGTGTATAGTAAAATTGTATGAAAAACATAAAATTTGTTCAGTTTTTGTTCGAAGAAATCGACAAAAATGAAAATGGCTTTAAAATGGAATTGAGCGCTGAATCATGTTCCAATACATTAATATAGACTAAAACTAGCAGACTACTGTGATTTGGCAATTTTTGCCAGGTATTTTCAAATCTGGACCACTGTGAGGCGCAGAATCTAAAATAAGTTTGGAAAAATTGTTGATAGTCTCAAATGATCACGAAATAAATCGACTATGGATCTCACCTAGAATCAATCATGGATTCAAAAAAGAATTTACAAAAGAACTTTCCAGGGGTTTCCAAGGGTTGAAGGTAAGAAATGTAGAAACATTTAACTCTAAAATGTGTCAGTGATATTAGAAATCGTAAAGTTCAACGATATACGTTGAATCACATGGAAGAAAATCTCGGAAGGAATTCCGCTTGTAACTCTTCAGTTTAACGTGGCATCATAGAATGATCGCTCATGCAGTATTTATTTTTTTTAATTTCACCAGAACCTTGCTTTGATTTGTATATGAATTTGCTATGAAATTTTCTAGAAATGTTTCAAATTCTCTCTAGTAAGCATGAGCTTCAATTTTTTTTAGTATGGTACCAAAGTTTTATGCAAATGTCAAGAAAGGTTTAAAAATCTAATCTCCCGTATATTTATAATAATTTGGCTACAAATCTTGTCAAGAATACGAAAAGGATGTTGTCCAAAAAAAAAAATCGAATAATATCACCAATCCAATAATAGCTCAGTACCTTCCCGAAAAACCGTTTTACTCGTAGAGATCTGCAACAAATTACGAAACAAAATCAGGCCAGTGTTTAGTCATACCGGCACCAGAAACATAATTATTTCAAAGATGAATGTTTGTAAATAAAACTAATGACCAGTGTTAAACAATGGTGTCCGACCATTTTGCCGAATGCCGTTTGGCCGAATGTCCGAACGCCGTTTGGTCGAATGCCATTGTGCTGAAAGGGTCGTTTGGCCGAATGCCATTTGGCCAAATTATGATCGAAGCAATTCAGAGGTGAGGACAAATGCCGGGTAGCGTTCTAGCTGCCAGTGTGATCATCAGAGCAGCGTTTCTCAAACTATCGGTCGCGACTCACTGGTGGGTCGCGGGCTAATTTCCCACCACAAATTTGGAAGTTTTGGACAATATTTTAATTCACTCCAATTTTTTTTTATTGAAATTTAACAAATAGAATTGTTATCTGATATTATTAATTGAATTATCTGATAAATATATTTAAGAAGTTAGCTTTCTTATTAAGTTTTCCGAATCATTTCATTTATTAGCCGTAGTACGTAGTGTTTAAAGCTACTGCGCTTAAAAATATTCTGGAACTATGAGGTAATCATCAAAAGATTCAAGACTCTTGAAACTTTATACATTCTCACATGTTGCAGGAATTCAAAAATGGCTTCACAACAGCTCCCATACCAAATTTCTCAGAGGACTATCTGACCATCAAGCAGTGGTAGAATTCTAAAAATACTGCTTTATGTGATTTTTTTTCAACATTATTTTGACCTCATTCAGAAAACAAAACAACAAAATTTAAAGAAAAATTGAAAACTTGAATCAAATGATACGTATTGCAAGTTTACCACAATCCTGAATTTTACATTGTTGCGATCATAGTAGCTCTGTAATTCGCGTCGCTATGGACTTGTTATTAGTTTCTAAGGTAGTCAATAAAATTTTCATTCCATTGCTAGTACTCAACGAAGTCAATCGTTTTACTAGTTGCTCTGCTATATACATTTTGACCTCAAATAAACTTATGACGCAATAGGGGAAAGTTGATAATTTTTTTTCTATTCTTTTTAATAAAATCAGGGGAAATACACATGATTCCAAACAAATATTTTTAAAACATGTACTGAGTGGACCTGTTTCATGTTCCGTAAACGAAATTCTTACAAGAAACTGCTGCATTTTGTATCAATCCAGGGTGGAGTTGATCAACCAATGACATAACATTCTAAGATAGGAAAATTATTGAACAAACTAAATTTGATGATGCTGAATCTGAATAAGTTTTTAAAATTCTTACAACTGGTGTATTTTGTATGTTAAAAATAGAATAAAGTTTAGTTGGTTATAGAACGACCCACTTTCAACGCCTAAAAGTAGGCATTTTTTTTTAAATCGCCTTAATTTCGCAAAAAATACTATTTTCGAATAAAACTTATATGTAAACATTAGGGTGGCCCACACATATATTAAAAACAAAAATTTCGAAAAATGCCAAGTCTTACCTCCTAAATCAGTTGTTTTGAACTCCCAGAAGTTACGTTCAAAATTTGAGCAAAATCGGTTGAGCCTAAGGGGGCGCTCAAAACGCTTGAAGTTTGTATGGGAAAAGTTGGCCAAATGTATGCAGAAATTTTAAGTTTTCGAATTTTGCCGCTAGGTGGCGCTGTAAGCGTTCAATAAATAAACCCTTTAGCATTTTTGTAGGTGACTATATGCCAAACAACTTTGTCGAAGACCGCAAAGTGATCCAACGTCTGTGAAAAAAATTATTCCCTAGGCAAAGTGAGGCAAAGAATTGAGATTTCATTATTGATATTATTCCTTTACATGTACTGGAAAAATATTAATAATGTTTCACCTCACTTTACCTAGGGTATAACTTTTTTCACAGACGTTGGATCACTTTGCGGTCTTCGACAAAGTTGTTTGGCATATAGCCACCTACAAAAATGCCAAAGGGTTTGATTATTGAACACTTACAGCGCCACCTAGGGGCAAAATTCGAAAACTTAAAATTTCTGCATACATTTGGCCAACTTTTCTCATACAAACTTCAAGCGTTTTGAGCGCCCCCTTAGGCTCAACCGATTTTGCTCAAATTTTGAACGTAGCTTCTGGGAGTCCAAAACAACTTATTTAGGAGGTAAGACTTTTCGAAATTTTTGTTGTTTTGAGGCATTGTTTGTTGTTTTGAGGCATTTTTCGAAATTTTTGTTTTTCATATAAGTGTGGGCCACCTTAGTAAACATCAATTCCTACTCAAATCTATGTTCAATAAGCCTACCATGAATGAATAAAAGTGTTTTGTGAGCCTTCTGATATACAAGGCGTTGGTGGGAGACGATTTTTTAAAAGACAGTCTTTCCACCAAGTTTCAATACACATCCAAAATAGTCGTTATTTTTATGTAAAATCTGTCACAATTGGCATAAAAACCTACAAAAAATCTTCAGATACAGGGGATGGCCAAAATGTTTGGGATAGGCAACTTTTTTTTCTCTCACAAAAAAGTTCAGCATGCTATAACTTTTCATAGAGCGCATCAAAAAATCTCAAAATTTGACTGTTTGTCAACCTATTATATGTGCATCATTGGTACAAATTTGGGCTTGATTGATTAATATTTCGCAAAGTTAGAACCGTTCGGGTAAAACACCTTTTTTTAGACAACGCATTTTTGAGCTGTCATATCTCGGAAACCAGTAAACCGAATTGAATGAAATTTTGAACGTACACTAACAATATGTAAATGCTTCACAAACTATTAAAACATAGATACTTTTTAAACGTTGTAAAAAGTTATCATGGATTGACCCTTTTTGGACTTTTCTCGAAAAATTGTATTTTTTTTACATTAATGTGAATAAATTTTAGTGTTTATATCCAAAGATTTTCCACTTCTGTTCTCAAATTATCTCTAATCAGATGTATTGGAGCCTATTTATATTGAAAGAAGAACACATTTAATAATTTTTGTGTGGTATTGTAAATTTTACTTATTTTCCTCTATATGGGTAAAAATTTCAACCCGATATAACTTAATTCGCCGTGAGAAAATATTACATTTTATAACGTCGTATTGAGTATCAATATATTGTTGATAAACGTTAAAAAATTCATTCAATTTGGTTCACTGGTTTCGGAGTTATGACAGCTCAAAAATGAGTTGTCTAAAAAATAGTGTTTTACGCGAACGGTTTTAACTTCGCGAAAAATTAATCAATCAAGCCCAAATTTGTACCTATGATGCACACATAATAGATTGACAAACAGTCAAAATTTGAGATTTTTTGATGCGCTCTATGAAAAGTTATAGCATGCTGAACTTTTTTGTGAGAGAAAAAAAAGTTGCCTATCCCAAACATTTTGGCCATCCCCTGTATATTCACAAAGTTTATTTACGTCAAAAGTTCTTCCATTGAAGCAGAACTGTAGCGTCCTCAGCGGTTAACCTTCACATACCCGACCCCCGACAACTTATTTTTAAAATGCTTACATTTCGTCAATTTTTAGACGATTTTTTGAAATCGATCTTAAATTGGTGCTAGTTTCTTATACTTAACTGGCCATGCAATCTGCGAAACCTTTCCAAAGATATTTCGAATTGTACTGGAGTCAAGGGGCTGCCGAAATGGCTAAACGTTGTTATTTCATGTGTTATTGTGTTGGAGCCATCGATTTTCAGCGAAATTTTTGCTGCGAACAGTGAAACACAACTGCGATAACCAGATTTGAATAAGTTGACGCATCCGGATCACCGTGACAGGTTCCACGGGGCCTCATTGGGAACATTTCTGGTTTTCAACTTAAACATGCCGTGTGACATATCAATCTTTATGATTTCGAATGCCTGAGTCAGAAACAGTAGACTGAAGTATGCATCAACTAATATGGCCTCTCCGGAACCTCTAGCACAGGTTCCACGGGGTTGTCATCGGGGACATTTCTGGTTTGCAACCAAAACATAGCGTGCGACGTATCAATCTTCATGATTTCGAGAGAATGGGACAGAAAAAAATTACTGAAATATGTATCAACTGATGTGGCCGCTCCGGAAAACCTGGAACAGGTTCCGCGGGGGCCTCTCAAACACAATAACACACGAAATAATCACTTTTCGCTATTTGGCAAAACATACATCTCCCCCACCCCCTGGCCCCAGTACAATCCGGAATATCTCCGCAATGGTTCCAGATATTACATGGTCACTTGAGTAAACTTGCATCAATTTAGGATCAATTGAGGGTGACTTCAAAAGAATCGGATGGAAATTGACAAAATGCTAGCTTTTTGAAAATGAGTTGTCGTGGGTCGGGTACATGAAGGTTAAAGGACGTGGATCTCAGAGTGATCAACTTCACCCCCCAGATTACGGCAGTTAAAATTTTCTAAAAAAATGATTATTGGCAGTACGTATTTTTAGAGCTGGTGGGTCACTAAATTATATTACATTCAACAGTGGGTCGTGAGCGGGAAAATTTTTAGGACCCCTGCATCAGAGTATTTTCTTCTTTCAATTATACTCATAGAGCGAACATCGATCTTTCGGATAACGGTGTTCATTCGTGGGCGGGCTGCTGTTATGCCCTACGAAGCGCTTTCGAAAAAAGACACAAGACCTCTTGGGCCCTTTTCAAATGTTGCTCCAGCTTTCTTCTTCAATCACAGTGTCGAGATGCAAGTTTGGTTGCGTCCAAACGTAAAAATGTACAATCGAACTTGCAATTTCTTCAATTTGACGAAAATAGTGATGGTGACAAGATCACGTTAATTTCGCCCTTATTTAATCTCAAGCTTATTTTCAGACTTTTTATTGGACAATTTGCAAATATACTATGCTTCTTTAGTTATCTACAGCTGTTATCCACTTGATGTGCTGTAGAACAATTGAAGCTAAACGATTCAATTTAGGCGTTTCGCGCAAATATGTTTAACTGACCAAAATTAATCCGGTAATCTAATTATTAGTAAGTAATTCTTCGAAAAGGTGGTACTGGGGTGAGGAAACTACTGTTACTCATATCTCATCTCAGTGATAAGAATTCCTCTTGAAAATCGCACAGGGATTCGTTTCAGCATTTTCGCTGGAATTTCTCACTCATTTTCTTTTTCCTAGAACCCCTTCAATCTTCCCAAGTAACACGCATAAGAGTTACGGCAGCGAAAGTTTTGGTTGTACAGAAGTCGATTTGACGTCATTTTAACATAACGCTAGAATAACGTCAAATTTACAACTATACAACTAAAATCTGCTCCTGACGATTCCTTTCTTACGGGATTCATCTAGGCATGTCTTGTGGGTTTTCGTCAAGTATGACTCCTTCTTTCTTCTTTTGTTGGGTTCGAGGGACTTTAACCCGAAGGTCATTCGTCCCTATGACTCCAGTGACTCCATAAGGACTTTCTCGCTGGATGTCTTCAGAGATTCCTCCCGAGATTTGTGCATTGATTTTTACTGTATTCTTTTTGGGATATCTTCTGGTAATATTCCCGGATTCTTTTTGAGATAATAGTCGGGAATTCCCTATTGATCCTGTTGACGCCGGAATGAGCTGGCCGTTCTCAAAGCCAGGGTGCAGCAGTCAGGAAGTGCAATATCGCTGAGTTCTTTCACGTATATAATTCACGTACTTATTTTAGTTCATAAGGTTTATTGTACATAGTCAATTTATAAAGAAAGTTCATTATATACACTATATACAGCTTGGCAATTAATCACTGCACCCGTTCCCGGTCTGTGGGCGAGGGTGCGACGGGCGACGACGCGCGCGGAGCACAGATGCTGTGCTATGGACCGTGTTGTGTCGGTCGGCGGTCAACTGTAGTACTGAACTAGAAGTTCTCGATCTTTTCTATTATCTTGCTCAATAATTGATAGCAAGCGATAAGAAGGTAAGGGGGGCTGGTTGGCTGCTGGAAGAGCATTACTCTGCCCCGTATACTGATGGATACGGCTGGCAAGCAGGAGATGCATTGTTCAGCTCATCGATCGACTAGGTACATTTCAACCGCTTTTACTGCGATGATGAGCAAACGAGCAGAGTCAGACCACAGCAGAGTTTATACAGTGTCGCATGCAGTGGACACCCGTTTGAACAATGGTTTAGAGTGGTGGCCAAAATAGCTTGGAACAAAGATAGTTCACGTGTGGCGTGAACAGATCCCTCAAAAAAAAAAAAGAAATCTTGAATTCCTTTGGGAATTTCCCCTGGGTTCTTCTTCTTTTATGTGGCTCTACGTCCCCACTGGGACTTGGCCTGCCTCGCTTCAACTTAGTGTTCTTTGAGCACTTCCACAGTTATTAATTGAAGAGCTTTCTTTGCCTGCCATTGCATGAATTTGTATATTGTGAGGCAAGTACAATGATACACTGAGCCAAGAAAATTTTCCCGACTGGAACGGGAATCGAACCCGCCGTCTCCGGATTGGCGATCCATAGCCTTAACCACTAGGCTAACTGGAGACCCCTGGGTTATTCTTTCCGGAACTCTTTTAGTGATATAGTCCCCAGTCAACCAGTGATCGTATAAGATGTTGAATAAGATGTTAAAGTGGAGGTTATATGCGTACATTTTACATGCGCCTAAATGGAGGCATGCACGCATATGGCCTCCACTTTAGCATCTTGATCTTATGCAACACCTTATACGATTGCTGGTTGTCTGGGTCCCGCATTCCTTCAGGGAGTGCTTCCAGGATTTCTTTAGAGATTTCTGGTGGGATGACTTGCGGGTTCCTTCATGAATTATTTCCGAAATTCTTCCTGAGTTTTCTTCCGGGATTCTTTCAGGAATTTCGACCGTAATTTCTTCCGGCGGGGTCCCTTTGGGAATTCCTCCCAGAATTTTTTCATTGATTCTTCCCAGATTTCCTTTAAGGCAGCATCCATTTATTACGTAACGCTAAAATCGGCATTTTTCGACCCCCACTCCCCCCTCCGTAACGCTTTTTTGTATGAAACCCCGAATTTTTTGTATGGACCGTAACGCCGTAACGCTCGACGATACTCCCCCCTCCCCCTAGAGCGTTACGTAATTTGTGGATGGCGCCTAAGGATATTTTCAAGGATCCTTCATGGATTTCTCCCGAGATTCGTCCAGGGGCTCCTTCTGATATTATTTTATGATTTCACCACAGCACATTTCGGGATTGCTTCGTGGATTCCTCCCGGGGTGGCTTACTAGATTTCTCCTGGGATTCCTCCAGGAACTTCCTACGGGTTCCCCCCTACGTTATTCCCTCCTCTATTAGGTATATTCACCGAAAAAGCCAATATTTTTCAAAAGTTGTAGAAAACTAGAATTCATGTGCTCCTCTAGATTCAAGCCACATAGTAAACCAACACCTGAGTGTGAGACAAAATGATTTGTGTTTAGAAGTAGCATAAACGCCCCGAAGTTAAGTTTTTGAATTATGGAGAGATGCTTTCATTAAAAGTGTCATTACTTTTTGAACTTTCTACCGATTTCAATGTTTTTGCATGAATTTCTTTAATTTTGTTTTGTTTTTTTTTCAATATCACGGAAAATGTTAAAAATATTTGACTTTAGAACCCGATACACGGGTAAAATTCTGCTCCCAAAAATCATAAAAACGACTCATGATTTCATGAGCCTAGTGCATTTTCGTTTTATAAAAATACACCATGATTTGTAATCATGATAGTATGATCCATTGTCTCGTAACGCTACCAATGCGTTACTTTTTTCTAAAATCATAAAGTTAAATCATATCTTTGAGATTTCGAATCACGGTTTTGGGAGCGCATCGCTTATGAGTCTGGTAGATTTCATAGGGCCATGAATCTAAATCATGTTATTGAGATTTCGAATCATGGTTTCGGATGCACATCGCTTATGAGTCTGGTGGATTTCATAGGACCATGAAGCTAAATCATGTTATTGAGATTTCGAATCATGGTTCCGGGTGCGCATCGCTAGGACCATGAAGCTAAATCATGGTATTGAGATTTCGAATCATGGTTTCGGATGCGCATCGCTTATGAGTCTGGTGGATTTTCTAGGACCATGAAGTTAAATCATGTTATTGAGATTTCGAATCATGGTTTCGGGTGCTCATCGCTTATAAGTCTGGTGGGTTTCATAGGACCATGAAACTAAATCATGTTATTGTGATTTCCAATCACGGTTTCGGGTGCGCATCACTTATGAGTCTGGGGAATTTTCTACGATCATGAAGCTAAATCGTTGGAACTGCAATTTACTATTTTATTGTGTTGTTTCACTTCAGCTCAAACATGAGTGAGTGGTGTTACCGTGCATACTTTCTTTACAATACTTGATGCAAAACTAGATTCCTGTCAAATTAGCAGCCATGTTGGAAGTGATTTAGTTGTGACACAATTACTACGGAGAATCGGACACTGTCAAAACGGTGCCTGCGTCGTTTGATGATGCCGAAAAAAGAACAGAAGGATGCGGTCGGGACGGTGCTGGTGTTGGAACAGGAATGAAGCCGTAACGGGATTGGACGGATCCGGGTGAGGATTGACAACCGCAGCCGTTTGAGCTAGAATGAGAAGGATGGTGCGCAATCGGATGTCAATTAGAAATGTTTTTTTCACTCTCATTTGGAAGTCATTTTAAAAACTTATTTTTTACTCACGCGTCGCTAAACGGAGCCGGAACAATAATTGAAACGGATACTGTCGGGACGGTGCCTGCGCCGTTTTATGCAGCCGACAAGAACGGAAACATGTAGTCGGGATGGGGCTGGTGTCATTTGACGGCGGCGGAACTCGAACAAACGAAGCTGGAACGGAATTGGACGGAGCTGAAACGAGAACGATGGCGTGCAATCGACTTTAAGAATGAGTGAAGAAAAAACATAAGAAAACATTTTCGGCACATTTTTTACTTACCAGTTTCTTTGGCAGAATGTTTTCACTAGGAACACATTAGATCGCTAAGAACACAAAAACTAATAATACAATAATCACTGAAAACTGTATTACCATTAAAATAATTACATTTTTTCACCATTCACCAGCGATGCCACACACTGAATGACAACGTTTTATAAGGAGTGCGGAGTGCGCGTAACGCTTGATAATTTTCATGAGTTCAAGCTCATAAAAATGGCTGTAACGAATCATGATATTGGTTGCTCGGATAATCATCATGAGTTCGAGCTCAGAAAAATGGTTGCAACGAATCATGATATTAGCTGCTCAGTTTATGGAATTATGATTCGTGATCATGATTTCATAAAATGACAAACCTTTATGTTTTATGATTTGTGAATCATAAAAACAGGATCGGATTTGTTTCCGTGTAGCTTTCAACTGCTCGACCAATTTAAAAATTTTCAGCATGAATTGGTATTTTTGTTGTCTAAATATGTTCTGTACAAGCTATTGGTTAAAGTACTGATTTTAATGGTACTTTTCACCAAAAACTGCAAAACCATGCCTTAAACTTTATATTTTGTTCATGTAACATTCTAATTAGAGAGGTTTTATGCCAGTTTTTACTCGAAATTGGACACCAAGCATCATATTTAGGGATGTGGAGCCCAATGGAAGAATTTTCTCAACATTTTTGCAAGTATTATTTCTTTAGTGTTTGGTAAAAAATTTCTTTTAGAAAAAACTTCACCTGAATCTTCCACAATAAATTTTGACAAAACTATTTCAAGTATGATGCCAGAAATATTTAAAATGTTTGCTTAGACTCTTAGTGATCTTTATCTCTAAAAGCTTTTTAAATATTCTCCAAGAGGTGTCCGATCAGCATTTGTTCAGAAAATCGTTTGAATTTGAAATTTGAAACATGACACGAGTAAGCGTCCATAAATGACGGTCAATACAATTTGATACAAGTTAAAATTCACGTAACTCCTTTATGACAAATTTCAAAATGTCAGCCAAATCACTTCACTAGAAACCCAGTAACGTATCTTCAAACTTGACTATTCTGTATGAAAGTAAAAAACGGCTGGAGATCTCATTGATTTGAACGACACTGTATAATTTTCAACAAAAAGCAATCTGCAAAGTTTGATCATTTTCGATGCTACTCCTAGGAACGGTTTATTTTGTTTCGTCTTATCGCAAGCATTGGCAGCACTTGAAAAGTGTGGCTCTATCGGTTGGTAACTGTTCTCCAAAACGAAACAATAAAGCTTATTTCAATTCTCACTGTTTCTTACACTGCTGAAAGCAATGTCTCTGTGCACGACGATTTCGATTCGGGGGGAAAACAACGAACAACATCCACTCTGACTTGAAACCCAGCTCCCTAAGTGCGCCTCAACCCGAATGAATGATTAATAATTTAACCCTTCAACTTTAATTTACCGAATGCAATCGTGTACCCATAACGTAAACTCCACCATCAATCAACTGTTGTTTTAGGTTCTTCCGCTTTCCGGATCTACTGGCTGGCACTACTGGCTCCCGCTGCCGCCAGTTCAAATCAAGGTGAATCCGAATCCGACAAACCATTATCATTCTAATGTGTCAGCTTCTTCTTGCGTTTCGTCTCACCAGGATGGGCCTTCAAGCAGTCAATCTGGCTAGAAGCTACCACATTTTAGCGCCATTCGTTTCGTCTGTTTATATTATTACGAAGCTAGCAGCCCTTTTTTCCCAGCCATCCAGACGCCGTCATGACGATGAAAAGGGTGGAATATACCCTGGTGCTGGAGAGGTGTGCGTATAACCTTCGGAAGTGGCATTCCCTACCTGCAACACCTTTGACAACGCATAGAGTTTTTTGCTGTTCGTAAACGTATAGCTGAGAATCAAGATGCGTCTATCGAAAAACGAGGAAGTGATTTATTCACCAACAGTAGTTGCTGTTGTGAATCGAAGAAATTGCGCTGCATTTAAATCTTGACGACGATATCGGCAACTTATTGGACTCATAAGGAACTTTAATTAATATTAACTCTTTTGAAAAGAATCGCGGTTTCCCGAATCGATTCTTTGAGGCAATTCGCGAGTGAGTTATTCACGTTTAGCGCTTATGAGCGGGGTAGAGGTCTCTGTTGCTGTATTAAATCTATCAAATTTGATTTGGTAAAACGAAATATTTTGCATGAGTCGTTAATTTAGATGTTAATTGACCACTCTACCTTTTGATTGCTTAAAAAAATATTTCCAGAGACACATAAGTTTGCTCTTGAGGCAAAAAAAAAAGTTGCGCTGTGTAATTAATGATATTGTATTTTCTAATTTACAAATACTTTCTTGGATAATCGGCAGAGATTTCTCCTTAGTTCTTATCAAACTTTTGTATGAGACTTTTACAGTCTTGATCGTATTGAATAATGAACATCCTGCCTGCGTTCTGAAATCGATTACTAAACTATAAGTTTTTTGCTTGCAGATTTCAGTTAGATTTACATGCCAAGTTCAGCCGTTAGATTTTCAGAAAAAAAAGAAACACCAAATGGTCGGCGTTAAGTCAGACCGGACCATCTGTTTTTCCATGATTCGAGAAAATGTCCTGCAAGCACATGAAATTTCAAATCTCTGGCATTTTTTTCAGGAATACTATTATTCTTTTATGTAATGACACATCTGCATCAAAATAACGCCAAAAAGATCAGGTATAACGAATTCCTCAGCTTATCTTTACCTGCCCGAAAAATCGCGTAGTCCAGTCTGACTGAACGCCGACCAAATAGGGTCTGGGACCATTTGGGCAGGAGCACTTATTTTGAGCACTTGGCGCTATAGCTCAGTCAATTTTGAACCGATTGACTCGATTGTTGGGACAGATATCGGGGATGGCCAAAATGTTTGGGATAGGCAACTTTTTGTCTCCCACAAAAAAATTCAACATGCTATAACTTTTCATAGAGTGCATCAAAAAATCTCAAACTTTGAATGTTAGTCAACCTATTATTTGTGCATCATTGGTACAAATTTGGGCTCGATTGATTAATTTTTCGCGAAGTAAGAACCGTTCGGGTAAAACACTATTATTTAGACAACTAATATTTGAACTGTCATATCTCGGAAACCAGTGAACCGAATTGAATGAATTTTTTAACGTTTATCAACAATATATTGATACTTAATACGACGTTTGAAAATGTAATATTTTCTCACGGCGATTTAAGTTATACCGAGTTGGATTTTTTACCCATATAGAGGAAAATATGTCAAATTTACAATACCACACAAAAATTACTAAATGTGTTCTTCCTTCAATCTGAATAGGCTCTAATATATCTGATTAGAGATAACTTGAGAACAGAAGTGGAAAATCTTTGGATATCAACACTCAAATTTATTGACATTGATGAAAAAAAAAATACATTTTTTCGAGAAAAATCCATAAAGAATCAATCCATGATAACTTTCAATATGTGTATTTAGTGCTAACGTAAGAACAATCACGACATTCACGAAACGCGACACGAGACAAGACACGACACATATGGTTCTTACAATCGTCAAAATAATTAAAAAATTACCTTAATGCCGACCGGTTTCGGGCTCGATGCAGCCCATCTACGGGACAATGTCCGACTGATTGCGATGTTGTTCGTACTAATCCGGGTCCGGGAAGAGACCTGCTTTGTAACCTTAAAGACAAGGTTCCACCTGACGAGCAGTCTGGCATATACCAGATTCCCTGCAAGGACTGCCCGGCGGTTTACATCGGCCAAACCCGTCGGAAGGTCAAAGTTCGCATTAGAGAACACAGGAATGCCATAGTGTCGAATAGGAACAACGAATCGAGCGTGGCGGCTCATACGATGGAAACCAACCATGAAATAGATTGGGATAGTGCGAAGCTCATAAAAAGTGTGAGAAAAGCTTCCCACTTAAACACATGGGAGTCAATGTTCATCAGCAATGCCCAAAAACCGCTGATGAAAGAAGACAATCCTCCCATCACGTCGAGTCTATTCGATCTCATCGACACGAATCGGCTGCAGTAACATTCTCTCTCTCCCCGGACCCGGATTAGTACGAACAACATCGCAATCAGTCGGACATTGTACCGTAGATGGGCTGCATCGAGCCCGAAACCGGTCAGCATTAAGGTAATTTTTTAATTATTTTGACGATTGTAAGAACCATATGTGTCGTGTCTTGTCTCGTGTCGCGTTTCGTGAATGCCAGATAACTTTTTTCAACATTCAAAAAGTACCTATGTTTTAATAGTTTGTGAAACATTTACATATTAACTTGATGATTTTGTGGCTATATCGGTCTCTTCCTACTCATAGTATAAGGGAGTAGAGATCAAAGTGGATAATGAAATGATAGATATGATAGAATTCGCTAGGTAGCGAACAAGTGTGAAAATTTTATAGAAGGTGAAATTAGGCAAGTAGGCCATGTATTGAACGAATACATCGAATGCGTGAAACTTCTGCCGTGCGACCTGTGCTTTTAAACAGATCGGCTTGGTTGGTAGTTCATACCACCTTACCAAGACTGGCAAAAGTTTCAGGCACCCGACTGCCTAATGTATTGTTCTGTTTTCATCACAAATTCTATCGATCGGTAGCTTTTTCGGAATTCGCACTCCGTTCATAGAGGTATGTCTATATCGCGGCGTGTTCTTCCTATTAGCTTTTTCGATCTTATAGGATAGAACACTTTTCTTTTTGAGCCAAACTTTTCATATCATATGCTGATTTTTTTTTTTTTTTACAGCTCTTTTGTCCACAAGGGTACTGCGTGAGCGATTCCAATTGGCAGCTGAACTTGCACTTTGTACAGCGCCTAAATGTATTCTATTCATTCTTATCCTACTATATCGAACTGACAGTCTTTGCGCTGCTGTCACTTTCTACCCTGTCCATGGTAGAATGATGAGCACGAGGATGTTGATGTGTGGCTCTTGTTCCTTTTTCCAGTCCGATTGGGGGTCCATTTTGAGTTGCCGTTTCGCCGATATCCAATTATGCGGGTGCATTTGAGCTATGGAGCTCAGAAGAGGGTCAAAAGTGCCAGCCACTCTCGGGGGGAAGAGCAACTGACGAAGTGCCGGGGCTGGGATCGAACCCATGACCATCCACTTATGAAGTGAACGTGTAGCCACTACGCTACGGGCCCCGGCTTACGTATGCTGATTTATCGACCGTATTCTATTAATGAGTAGGAAGAGACCGATATAGCCACAAAATCATCAAGTTATTAATAGAATACGGTCGATAAATCAGCATATGATATGAAAAGTTTGGCTCAAAAAGAAAAGTGTTCTATCCTATAAGATCGAAAAAGCTAATAGGAAGAACACGCCGCGATATAGACATACCTCTATGAACGGAGTGCGAATTCCGAAAAAGCTACCGATCGATAGAATTTGTGATGAAAACAGAACAATACATTAGGCAGTCGGGTGCCTGAAACTTTTGCCAGTCTTGGTAAGGTGGTATGAACTACCAACCAAGCCGATCTGTTTAAAAGCACAGGTCGCACGGCAGAAGTTTCACGCATTCGATGTATTCGTTCAATACATGGCCTACTTGCCTAATTTCACCTTCTATAAAATTTTCACACTTGTTCGCTACCTAGCGAATTCTATCATATCTATCATTTCATTATCCACTTTGATCTCTACTCCCTTATACTATGAGTAGGAAGAGACCGATATAGCCACAAAATCATCAAGTTATTAATAGAATACGGTCGATAAATCAGCATATGATATGAAAAGTTTACATATTGTTAGTGTACGTTCGAAATTTCATTTAATTCGGTTCACTCGTTTTCGAGATATGACAGCTCAAAAATGAGTTGTCTAAAAAATAGTGCTTTACCCGATCGGTTCTTACTTTGCGAAACATTATTCAATCGAGCCCAAATTTGTACCAATGATGCACATATAATAGGTTGACAAACAGTCAAAATTTGAAATTTGTTGATGCTCTCAATGAAAAGTTATAGCATGAGAAAAAAAGTTGCCTATCCCAAACATTCTGGACAGCTCCTGTACGTACAGTATCTAGCCATGTTCATAAATTCAAGTCAATCGGTTTGAAATTGACTGAGTTATAACAGCAAGTGCCCAAAATAAATCCATCTGCCCCAAATGGTCCCAGACCCTACCAGCAAAAAATAAGCAAATTTCGAGAAGAAGTAACCAAACAACTATCTGTATTTTTAGTGAATTTCGGTAAAGTTGAACTTAAAATTCTACAGAATTTCGATCATATGAACTTTTACAGAAATCGATGATTTTAATGAGCGTAAAGGATCTGATTAAACATTTAAAGAGGACTAATCTGCTGGATGGTCAGTAGTACTATAGATACTAAGTGCTTGATTTCATGAAAATATAAAAGTCCTACAGAATCATAAAATCATAGGCTTTGTATACATTTTTTGTTTTATTTTATTTTTTTCAAAAATGTCATGTTTTTGTAGTGTTGCATGGAGCCGAAATAATTTAATTTGAAGGAAATTGCAAAAAAATCGAAATTTTTAAAACAAAACTGAAACTGATAAAAATAAAACAAAAAACTGAAACTGATCACTTGAGCACCCTAACTTTTTTTTTTACTTTTCCAAAAAACGATAAAAACTTTTGTAAATATTAAAAAAACATAAAATTCTGCAAGAATAAGGGCAACGTAACATAAGTTAACCAAAACGAATGAAAGTGAAAAAATGTATTTATTAAAAAAGGTCAGCTCAAATTTTCTAAAATTACGTACATATGTTGGTCGCCAAATTCTATAACAATCAGTGAATCAAAATTCAACCATCGCGCAATAATAACGACAATGTCGCAACCTGAATTTGTTGCGACATTCTACCCAATGCGACATACGTTTGTCCCAACTTGAACAGAATAGGACAAAGATCGTACACCACGAGTTAAGAGATTTTTAAGCCTTGCATTGTGATTGTCGAGCGGTAACTTCGAGTCGGTAAACACTGCAATGCTGCTGAAGATGTATCATCAAAAAGTTTCGATTTTGAGTTAGTAATAATTGATTATTCACAAGTTGAAAAGTACGCAACAAATTCAGCTTCCGTTTTGTCTGCAACAAAAAATTTCGAGATCATGTCATTATCTGTTACCAGTTGGGATAAAGAGTAATCGCCGCGTCTTCTTTGTTGCTTGTTTTGTGCCTCTTTTGTCTGACAGTTCTCTTCATTGATAACAAGATTACAGATTAAGAATTCCTGTACTAGAGTGCCCGGGCATATATCTTGTCCCGAAATTTGGGGACAAATTGCATAGCTTATTCCGGAAAATTCCAGGATCGTGAGAATATTCCGAATTTCATTTTAAAAAAAGAACAAAAAGCTATTTTTTTTTGCTGCTGTTTATTTGCCTGGGTTGCTGCTGTTAATTTCCCGGGGTTTCAGAGATCCAGAGAATTCCTAAATCCCGGGATTTTTGGCCCCGGGATGGATACTCTAGAGTGTACTAAGCGTGCCTACACGGTAAAAAATAGGAACTCAAAGCTGACAAAATGCGTCATGATCTAGTGATAGAGGTGTGTTTTTATGCTATGAAAATACACAAGAAAAACAGCATGACATCATGACTTTTTATTCCATAACATTACCTTAACGTTGGGTTTTTCATATTAAGAGCTAAAAAGGAAAACCGTGGCATGAAGTCATGCAGCATGTACTCTGTATCAAACCGAAAATTTATGAAATAATTCGCCTTATTCATAATACAAGTATTTGTCATTCATGATTTCGGATTCATAGACGAAATGTAGAAAACCGAGTCATGATATCATGCCACATGTACTCCAGTACCATGATTTAAATGTAAATATGTAACCATATGCCTTATTCGTGAAACTAGTATTTGTCATATATGATGTCTATTTTGCCGTCAAAAAGTGTCAATTTGAGTCAATATCATGTCTGTATCGAAAGAATAGAAAGCTTATATCCGTTTGTTTTCATAAATGATTTAATGACACTGCTCTATGGGTTTATAGCTCAGCGACATGGTTCAGTGACTCAGAGTCATGATTGATAAATGAAAACATTCGGCTTCTCGGGCCCGTTTGAAGTTGATCATTAATATTAACTTCTTTTCCCGATCAGCCTAGATAGCTGTGTAGTGTCGGTAGCGGTTAGTTCAACTGGCTAAGAATAGCACTACGGACCGCCTGTTCCAGTGGTAGGAGTCCACTAATCAGGTGACCCCTAATTCATGGTGTTATGCGGCTTTACGCTTACCGTGCCTAGGAATGAATGGTTAGGGGGGTCTTATAAAAACCTAATCGCAAACGGAGCCTGTGGAGTACCAGGGCACCCTCCACAGTATTTTGCCCTTACTGCGCTAACCGGAGCAATAGTGCGGTGGACCTTGTGTTTCTCCGAGACAATCATCTGCCCTTCTTCAATCTCATACTTGAGGCTGAATAAGGGCGGGATTATGAAGATGTTATTAATTAGTTTAAATTTTCACCTATATGGTTTCGCATTATGCGTTTTACACAGTGTATTCTGTGCATCCTCGCCTTTGGCGCACTCAAATCGATACCGATCTGGCTTTATTGTTGCTGTTCTTTGTTGTGCTGTGGTTGTTAAGAGTTTAATCTTGCCTAGTTTGGGTAGTGGCTACGGTTAGGATAGCTCAGATCAATCTTCAGCACAAAAGAACAGCAACGATCAATCTTTGTAGACTTATGCAAAATGGTACAGCCCAAGTGGCGTTAGTCCAAGAACCTTACTTTCGTAAGGGGAATTTCTATCTAGGAAACCTTGTGAATCCGGTGTTTGCTACTTTCAGTAAAAATGAACTGGCAAACTCACGTGTCATGCCTCGAGCATGTGTGCTTGTCAACAACGCAATCGTTGCTACACTCATCTCTGAACTAACTACCAGAGATGTATGTGCTATCACAATCGATGTATCTGTTGGAAACCTCAACAGAAAATACGTTTATTGTTCGGTTTATTTACCGCATGATGAACCATCCCCTACGGATGCTTTCAAGCAAGTCATTGCATACTGCACTTCAAAAGGCCTTCCGCTAATTGTTGGTAGTGATGCTAATGCTCACCATATAATCTGGGGCAGCTCAGACATCAATTTGAGAGGCTCCAGTTTGATGGAATACTTAAGTAGTACAGATCTTGGATTACTTAACATAGGCAACCGCCCAACCTTCTTGGTATCTGCTAGAGAGGAAGTGTTAGACATAACTCTTTGCTCTAGCAGAATTAGTCACGAGCTGACCAATTGGCATGTGTCAGATGAAGAATCTTTATCTGACCATCGCTACATCTTGTTTGAACATGTGAATGTTACTTCGCAAACTTTGCGTTTCAGGAACCCCCGGTCAACTAACTGGGATCTCTTTACCGATTTGGTTGCAGCCAAATTTCATGGATACTCACCATCAATTGACACTCCAAGTGATTTAGATGAAGCCGTTGATACTACAACGGCCTTCATCATGGAAGCTTTTGAAGAAGCTTGCCCTCTGCGGTCTGTGAAGACCACAAGAGGAACCCCTTGGTGGAACTCTGATCTGGCCAAGCTCAGGAAACAATGTAGAAAGAGTTGGAACAGACGACGTTCGGCTGGATCGGAGGCTTTCAGGTCGGCTCGCAAGGCCTACCAGAAAGCTCTTCGGTCTGCTGAACGATCCGGCTGGAAAAACCTTTGTACAAATGTTTCCAGTCTGAGTGAAGCCAGTCGATTGAACAAAATCCTTGCAAAATCTAAGGATTTTCAAGTGAACGAACTTCGTTTGCCAAATGGTGATTTCACTTCCTCTGATGAGGAAGTTTTGGAATGTTTATTCAGTACACACTTCCCTGGATGTGTGGATATTACGTCTTCGGATGAACCTGATGTCTTTTCTTGTAGTTATGATTCTTTAGCTTCGGCTCGGAGTATCATAACTTTAGAATCGATTGAATGGGCACTTAATAGCTTTGCTCCTTTCAAATCTCCCGGGGCAGATGGGATTTATCCTATTTTGCTTCAGAAGGGATTTGATTATTTCAAACATGTTTTGAAACAACTACTTGTTTGCAGTTTTGCTACAGGGTATATTCCCAAATCCTGGCGGGATATTACTGTAAAGTTTATTCCGAAAGTGGGTCGTGCGTCGTATGAAGAAGCAAAGAGCTTCAGACCTATCAGTTTGACCTCTTTTCTTTTGAAATGCTTAGAACGCATTGTCGATCATCACATCCGTGATGTTTATCTGGCCAATGTGCCTCTTCATGTGAACCAACATGCCTACCAATCTGGAAAGTCCACTGTGACTCTTTTACACAAAGTTGTTTACGATATCGAGAAGGCATTCGCTCAAAAGCAATCCTGCTTGGGTGTTTTCTTAGATATCGAGGGTGCCTTTGACAACGTGCCTTTCGATGCCATATTGGAAGCCGCACGGGGTCATGGTATATCTCCAATGATTTCCAATTGGATTCACCAAATGCTCAAAAACCGACATCTCTTCGCGACATTGCGTCAAGCGGCGATTAGGAAATTGAGTGTTTGTGGATGCCCCCAAGGGGGAGTCTTGTCACCACTTTTGTGGAATCTCGTAGCAGATACGCTATTGAGGCAACTCAATAATAGCGGTTTTCCTACTTATGGTTTTGCCGACGACTACCTAACATTGTTAGTCGGTATGTGCATCAGCACCCTTTTCGACCTGATGCAAAACGCTCTTCAGGTAGTTGAGGGTTGGTGTCGCCAATATGGCCTTTCGGTAAATCCGAGTAAAACATCTATTGTTCTTTTCACGGAAAAGCGAAACCGTAATGGTGTTCGACCTTTACGTCTCTTTGATTCTGATATCAATGTGACTGAACAGGTAAAGTACGTTGGAGTCATTCTTGATTCCAAGCTTTCCTGGACACCTCATGTTGAGTTCAGAATCAAGAAAGCTTGTATGGCCTTCGGGCAATGCCGGCGAACCTTTGGTACAACTTGGGGTCTTAAACCCAAGTATATCAAATGGATTTACACAACTGTTGTTCGTCCAATATTGGCGTATGGATGTCTTGTGTGGTGGTAAAAGGGCGAAGTGAGAACGGTTCAATCAAAATTAGGCCATCTCCAAAGGATGTGCCTAATGGCGATGTCTGGAGCGTTCTCTTCAACTCCTACGGCAGCGCTCGAAGTTCTCTTTGACGTTGCCCCACTACACATTCATCTCAAACAAGAAGCACTTTCTTGCACTTACCGTCTATGGGTACTCGGTTTACTAGAGGAAACTCCTGTGAACCGCAGTTCAACACACACCTCGTTGTTTCCACTTTTGGTGAATTGGGACAAAATTGTCCTTGCTCCAAGTGATCTTACAATTGCTTGTAATTTTCCATATAGGGCATTTTCCACGAAATTCCCTTCCCGGGAAGAGTGGACATCTGGTTATCTGGAAAGAAGTATTTCAGACGGCATCGTATGTTACACTGACGGCTCCCTTCTCGAAGGTCGAGCAGGTGCTGGTGTTTATTCTCGTGAGCTAAGGCTGTATCAGTCTTATTCACTTGGTAGACACTGCACCGTTTTTCAGGCCGAAATCTTTGCTCTTATGTGCGGAGTGCAATCAGCACTTCAGCAGCACGTAATGGGCAAAGTAATATACTTCTGTTCAGATAGCCAGGCTGCTATTAAAGCACTTGCTTCGGCCAACTCCAGGTCGAAGATAGTTATCGCTTGTCGAACTCAAATCGAGGAGCTGAATTCAGACAACGCTGTTCACCTTGTATGGGTACCTGGCCATTCTTCCATCGCTGGAAATGAATTGGCTGATGAGTTAGCTCGCACTGGAGCATCACATGACTTCATTGGCCCTGAGCCAGCTATTCCGATATCGAAGTGTTGGGTAAAGCTTCAGATTCACACCTGGGCTGCTACTCAACACAGACAATACTGGAATAGTTTGGAGTCATGTCGTCAAACCAAATTGTATTGTACTGAGCCATCTCCAAGGGTGGCGAAGTATCTTACAAATCTGTCAAAGCAAAATTGCAGCATGCTGGTCAAAGCATTGACTGGCCACTGCCGACTCAGTTATCATATGGCGAATATTCAGCAAGCTGATTCATTTGCCTGTGATAGCTGTGAATCCGATTATGGAACTTCGTATCATTTAATATGTAACTGTCCAGTTTTTGTGCAATTGCGTTTCCGAGTACTCGGTAAACACTTATTAAGTGAAACTGACTTTAGAAACCTGAATCTGCAGGACATTCTGCTGTTCTTGACCCGCTGTGGTAAAGAGCTATAGGCTTTCTTTACGCTTTATGCGATATCACAGTGCTCTTTTCAGGGCGCTGTTTGAACCCATTGTGGTACGCTTATGCGATATTACAGTGTCCTTTTCAGGACGCCATGTGAACCCATTGTGGTACGCTTATGCGTGTATGAAGACCCTATTCCATTACCTGTCCTTTTCCCTGTCCCATCCTTTCTTCCTTCCCTTCTCCCTCAGGTAAATGATGAATAGGCTCGTGTTTATGGCGATGGCACAAATTTCCCAAACGGAGGAGAACGTGCCTCTGGAGCCGACCTACTGATACCTGATACCATGATTTAAATGTAAATATGTAACCATATGCCTTATTCGTGAAACTAGTATTTGTCATATATGATGTCTATTTTGCCGTCAAAAAGTGTCAATTTGAGTCAATATCATGTCTGTATCGAAAGAATAGAAAGCTTATATCCGTTTGTTTTCATAAATGATTTAATGACACTGCTCTATGGGTTTATAGCTCAGCGACATGGTTCAGTGACTCAGAGTCATGATTGATAAATGAAAACAAGAGAAGGTTTACCATGACTTTTAAGTGATAAAAAAGTTTGAAGTCTTTATAATAATCATCATCAACGTCATGATATCATAACTCGTAGTCATGTTATCATAAAATGACATATTTTATTACTCTATGACTTTTTAGTCCGAAACTATTTTTGTCTCGTGTGAAAAATAAATATTTTCGTAGTTGATTTTGTTAATAATTTTAGAAACAATTCCGTAGTTCAGATAGAACTTTGTAAAACTGATGGATCATTCAAAATTTAGATTATTTTTTATAAAGTTTCGTTTCCAAAAAAGATATTATTGATTCTAGTAATAAGTATATATAGACATTAAAACATTTTTTGCAGTTGTTCATTATTTCAAATTCAAGTTAAATTCATGAGATTGAGATGGCCTTTTTGACCCACAAAGACTAGCTACTCATTAGAGGGTTGTGACCAATATTTTTACAACTGACTATTTCCATAAGAAGAAATCGTACAACACATTATTTGAAGAGAAAATTCATTGGGAACACAATATTTTGAGTTTCTTATCTTTTCAGTCATGTATTTGCCTAAAAGGTAAATCTAGCTGTCAATGTTGCCCTAAAAAAAATAATAATGAATGATTGGATCTACATATCCGAAGCATAAAATTAGGTTGACCCTTGAAGGTAGATAGCAGATAATTATTACTGACTTACCGTTCATTGAAGAAAATTTCTTGAATCGTTTCAGAATAGTCACATTTCCTGGAACGAACATTCAATCCTGGAATTATTGTTTACTTTTCAATGTCATCGTATGCTGTACCTTTCCGCGTCAATTTTCACTTCACTGTTGTTCTGAATCCACCAACATTTAGATATCGTTCGCCAGTTTTTCTTCCGATTATTAGCGAGCACTGGTTTTTCGTTCATTTGCGGAATCGTATAGTCACTAGCATCCGATTTTGTTGGCATGTGCTTGCGGAAATTACACAATGCTTCCGTTCGGGAAAAACGCCATCTTCACTCGCTTACTCACGCATTCATCTCCGCAGCTTGGTCTGTCGGTCGGTCGGTGGTATGCAGTCCCAGGATATATACATAGGCAACCGTAGGGGTATAAACTACTCTTAATTTGGGTAATTTTATGAAGTTTAACATTTTAGCAAAATAAAAAAAAAAACAACATTATTTCGCATAATAGGTGAATAAAGAACTATTTGAAAAATATTTTGAACAAGATGTAAATTTGATTGTAATCATAGTTATAATGAATTTATCTACTAGGAAACTACGAATAGATTGGTAAGCAGACAGCAGTTTTAGAGCATGAACAGTACAGAAAAAAAATATTCATGCCAAATTCAGCCAGAAATCATGCACATAAAGCAAATGCAGATTTAGGACATATTTACATTTTTTGTTCAGTAAAGTTTATTTTTTGATATACATTCTAGAAAAATCCGATTCTACAGTTAGTTTTGATTATTAATTATATATTACAAATTAGACAAAAGTAAAATTGGTGTTTCTCGTGAAAGTTACACTGCTATGAACTTTCCACAAAGCGTATCAAATTCCTATTGAAAAAAATTTTCAACTTTTAAGATTTCAAAAAAAATATATCAAAATAAGGGGTAAACTAATACTTTTAACAGAATTGAGTGTTTTTCGATACTAATGCTCATGAAAACACTTTTTTATTATGAAATTCAAATAACTCAACGTACATATGTACAGATGGGTAAATTATTGGTTAAATTGGGAAAAAATCCACAGCTCAGGTGAGATTTGAACTCACGACCCTTGAGTTCAAATCTCACCTGAGCTGTGGATTTTTTCCCAATTTAACCAATAATTTACCCATCTGTACATATGTACGTTGAGTTATTTGAATTTCATAATTTGACCACACGGATTGGTATTACCGAAAATTTGCACTTCAAGTGAGTCGACTTTTTTATTGTTTTACATTGATCATTCGAAGATCGGTATAACTAAAATTGAAATGTTACGGCCCTATAGTTCTGAAGAAAATGAAAACTTTTTGAGATGTCTAAACTTATAAATCAACTATCAAAAGCACTGTTACGTAACAGAAAGTTCTACTTTTTGTTCCGCTTTACTACAATCCATGCTGTTCCGGTATTTTTTTTTTAACATTTCGAGTTGTTCTTGCTCATTCAAGATTGTAAAACTGAAGGTTCTATTAGTTTCTTTTTATTTTAAATTATATGTATTTGAAAATATTCTGTGCAATCAGCAGTTTACTTGTTACATTTCCTGCCCTTAAAAAGTCGCCATTGGTCACTTGCTACGTGCGAGTACACAGTCATTTCAACCACTTCTGTTTATCTTGACCTTATTTAAAAAGGGCTTCACATTCGAACACACCATTTATATTCAACTGTCAAATAAGTCAACAAATAGTGATAACTTCATGTCCTCAAATGACCGCTAAATGGTTTTTCAGTTTTACCTAACTGTGCCAAACAACCAAGCATAACATATTTCCCATCGCCATTATTGCCGGGTGCTGCGCTGGAGCCATCTTGATATTTCGGACAAAACAAAGTAGCCGGGGGTCGGCCGCTGCTGCATCGTCTCTTCGTCTCCCTCTCTCACCTACGCACGCCGCAATCAAGCACTACTATCCAGCAGAGGCACCTAGCGCTCGCTCTTGCTTGCCCTTTCTTCAAGTCTCTCGCCGGTCCACAAGTAGGCGATAGCCCGTGGGTGGTGGGTGGGTTCTCATTTTCTCTCAGGATAAAGCACACACATTTTCGGAACTTTCTTTCCGCCGGGTCACGCGGCACACTGCACGCTCCTAATCAGTTCCACGAAAAACTAAACTTTTTCCACGCACACGAAAAAAAAAATACCTATCAGATCGCATACCGCACGGGAAGGAGATGCGCACGCACTACTGCTTCTAATCGGACTGAACCGTGCTGGCCTGGTGGGGTCTGCAAAGGGGTGCGAAATGTTCGTCGGAAAAATCATCCCTTCCGTCGTCCGTCCGTACGTCTGTAGCCGACGTCGTCATCATCGTTCGCTTCTCTTTAGGGGAAAGTGGGGCAATATGCCATTTTTCAAACTTTCATCGTTTTCAATGATATATAGCCTCATTTGTTAGGCTTTCAAAGTGGTAACAGCAACTAGACAATATTTGCTCGATGCTTAAGCAAAAATATTCACTAAATTATTGCATTTTCATTGATTTTTAGCGATTTCAAAAACTGGTTCGTAAAACGGAAGTGGTGCAAAAAGGCCATCTGCCATGGGGTAAGATGCCACTTCATGAAAACATTTAAAAATTACGTCCTTCAGTTTTCTGGCATTTTCGACTCACTTTCACCTTTTTGTCACGTTTTTTCGTTTACTCAATACATGGAGTGTTACCCCCCTCCCCGCAAAACGATGATCGTAATATTTGAATGACCCCTAACATGGAAAGCGTAGACATCAACAACCATGCGACTCCATGCGTGCCTCAATCTCGTTGGAAACACTTGGCTGGTAATAAAATCACCAGAAAACCTTAATTGCAAGCACGGAAAACCGGAAGTTGCCAATTTTCATTGGGAAATCAAAAGATTTTCCGTGGGTTTGGCGGCCTAGCATCTAGAAGAATGTTCAATGCAAACATATCTTGACACTGTTCACCTATATCAATGATCAAGTCCCATTCAGGAATGATTTTATGAGTTGGGCCATTTTACCCCATCTTGGCATTTTGGGCTCTGTTCCCCTACCTTGACGATTGAATTGAAACGGGTTGCCGGCGCGCGTATTACGCACTGTGTTGGTAGTGAATTGAAGCATGTTTTTTTGGTTTTGGGCGCCTTCGAATCCTCTGCTCCTCTTGATTCGTTTCTTTTCCTTTTGTCGTTCGTTTCTTATGATTTTTTTGAGCAGCTCTCGCTCTCGTATTTGAAATGCAATTGCTTGGATCGCATCTAGTTCTGTAGTGCAATACTATACCATGGTTAATATGCCATGTGAATAAATGCAATTTTTGAATGCACAGTGAGATTTTTGTGTTATTTTGTGACGCAAAATGATTAAAAAATGTACTTCCAGTCTAGCTTAAAAGTTGCTGTAAAATTGACAAAAATTTTGGGAGATGGCTGAGCAGTAGGGTGTCCCAAAATATAAAAAGTGTCAAAAAGTTAACTTGCTCACCCTTAGAATGATATATTAGGGTCCTAGCAACAATAGTTCCATACATGAAAACTCAATCAAAAAATATTTAGAGGTTGCACGCATCGGTTTTATGAAAAATGGACGATTTTTGGTATTTTCACAAAAAAAAAATGCTAATATGAGTTGAAAAATAAAAGAAATAAAAATCATCAATCAAAGTAAATCATACATCTGGGTCCCGCAAACAAAGTTTGAAGGGAGTTTAGGACATCAAAGCTAATTTTATATATTTGGCAAAGGTTAAAATATCAAAAAATTGCGATTTTTTCACCAACTTTTTCAAAAATGCTCAATTTATAAGGATTTTGGAATTTTTCATGTGATTCGCAATTTCCTTATTTTATAGCAAATTTTATGTAGATTATTTCGGCTGAAGACAGTTTTGAGCTATCTCCTTCATGAGTTGAGATATCGGCATAATAATGATCAATAAAAAAAAAACAGATTTTCTTATGTTTTTTTGTTTTTGTTCATTAGTTTCTATGACTGCCATGGAAAAAAAGCAAATAACAAGTGTTTGATAAGTAATGTTATGCAAGTACACACTTTTGAAGATTTTCAGAAATAATTGGGTTACTCTGATAATTTTACATTGATTGTGCTTACCGGTTCAAAGAAAGACTCAAAAAGTGACTCGCTGCGAATTTTTTATAATATAAGTGATCGCAAGTCAGACAATCAAGTTCCATATGTGGAGTTCTATGATATATTTTGAGTGATATGTAGATCGCTGAACAATGTTTACCTTTTTTAAATAAATTTTGGTGTTCTTGTTAATCAGGTTCTTTCTAGTTATATCAGAACTAAGCTCTAACATTGAAAACAACTAAAATTAAAATAAAATAGCTAATTAAAACTGTAAGAAAGAAAAATATAGTTTTATAGTTTCAACCTATCGACATAAAAATTTAAATATGTGCATAGGAATGCAAGTATTTTTACGAATATTAGGATATTTTTTCTTTTTTTTTACTCGCGAATTTTAACTAAAGCTAATTTTTTACACAATATTGAGATCTTTTATATAATTTGATTTTAAAAGCAAACCATTGGCGCACTTATTTGCAGCTAGCGTTGGATTTCAGAAAGCATCAGGATGTTCAGATTCCGCTATTATTAAAAAAAACATAACTTAGTGACTGGCCTAATATGCTACAATATGTGTTAACTAGGGTGTCCCAAAATAGAAAAAGTGTCAAAAAGTTAACTTGCTCACCCTTAGAATGATAGATTAGGATCTTAGAAACAATAGTTCCATACATGAAAACTCAATCAAAAAATATTTAGAGGTTGCACGCATCGATTTTATGAAAAATGGACGGTTTTTGGTATTTTTACCAAAAAAAATACTAATATGAGCTGAAAAATAAAAAAAATAAAAGTCATCAATCTCAGTAAATCATAGTTCTGGGTCCCGCAAACAAAGTTTGGGGGGAGTTTAGGTCATCAAAGCTAATTTTATATATTTGGCAAAGGTTAAATTATCAAAAAATAGCGATTTTTTCACCAACTTTTTCAAAAATGCTCAATTTATAAGGGTTTCGAAATGTTTCCTGAGATTCGCAATTCCCTTGTTTTATAGAAAATTTTGTGTAGATTATTTCGACTGAAGATAATTTTGAGCTATCTCTATCATGAGCTGAGATATCGGTATTTTAATGATAACACAATCAATAAAAAATCGTGTTTTCTTACGTTAATCGATTTTGTTCACTAGTATCCATGACTACCATGCAATTAAAACAACACACGACTAATGTTTGACGTAATAGTACGTGGAAGTGTAAATTTTTGAAGAATTTCAGAAATTATTGGGTTGCTTTGATCATTACTGCTTCATACTGCAAGACAGTAACAATATGTAAATGATTTGAGAGTTAATCATCGTTTTATATCTACATATGTTGAACATAACTTTTCACACCCGCTTTGTGAATACGAAAAGATTTTTTTTCTTAGATTTTATCTATTGATCAGATAACAATAGCAAACCACCGATTAAAAACTTGTAATTTTGGTTGAAAATTATGTTTCATCAAGTAAGCTGCGCAGCAGAACGATTTTAACATTGACATTTCTTAGGTTAACACTAGGGTGTCCCAAAGTAGAAAAAGTGTCAAAAAGTTAACTTGCTCACCCTTAGAATGATAGAATAGGATCTTAGAAACAATAGTTCCATACATGAAAACTCAATCAAAAAATATTTAGAGGTTGCACGCATCGATGAGCAATCTTGGTGGGATCTTTATCAAGGGCTCGATTTGTTACTGAAAAAGATTACTTGAAAAAAGATCCCAAACGGATCGAAACGTCGGAAAAGATTTAATCAACTTGTTTTTAATTCCCACCAAGACTGCTAAGCCATCTCCCAAAGTTCTATATCATAGCAGTCGAAATCCAATAAGTGTCAAAAATGACATACGTAAGTTTTCTTCATTATGTGTATTCCAAAAGATCTTGTTGACACTTTTTAATTATAAAATTTATAACTTCTTATGGCACACAAACTTCAAACTTGAAGGGTATTTTAACCAATAGTGGATCCCTTAGTTGCTGAAATTTTCTTTGGTTATAAAAAACAGTATGATATTTGAATTGAATTGTATTCACCAATAGTTCAATATGTTTCCTACATATTACACACAAAAACAGTACCAAACACCTTATAATTCTCTTTTTTTTTCATTTCGTTTATTTAAAGGCTCATACGTGCGTAGCACTTAACGGAGTCGAAAATCCAAATTACAAAGTTACAATTTTTAAATAACTAAAGAAGATTACTTTGAACTCTTTCTGGCTGTTTTCTTCGGACGCAGCAACTCCGTCAAACCAGTTGCAGCAAACTGCGCCCTCCGATCGCTTGCCTGTTGCTTAATTACAACTTCCTGGACCCTGGTGGCAAACCTGGTTAAGGTTGAAGGATTCGTCATTGAAATAATCGTCATCATTGAAAATTCGGAAGCAGTTTTCTCGTTCAAAGCTGAAAATACTGCAATGAAAATGTATTCAATGTATTGCGGATGCTGAATGGAGTACAGTGAATACATTTTCAATGTAAACATTCATGTTTTGAGCGAGAAAACTGATTTTGAATAATCAATGATGACGATCATGTCAATGACGAATCCTTCAACCTTAAGTCCGCTATCGCTCGCTCACGCCTTGCTCGTTATACGTCCTCCTCTGTCCGCTCAGCTGAATGCTGTTCTGCAATATCGGTTACCGAAACATCATCTTCTTTGACCTCGATGATATCCTGTTCCTCAACGATTGAATCCACTTCATTCTCCAGAGTTGCAGATCCACCTGCTACTATTCCAGCGTACGAAATGGGTTCCTTTTTCTTCTTATCGTTCCGCTTCCGATTTGTCCTCTCTGGGCATGAATCTTTTCGATGGCCCTCCTTTCCACACAAGAAGCACTTGCCTTTGAGACCATCGTGAAATATGCGTACTTTTCATTGTCCAATATCCATGGCTGCCGGAATATCCACGTGCATATCTATGTATATACCTCTGATTCCGGAGAACAAATGATCAAGGCCCAGTCCCGCTGGAAATTTTTCCCGGATCATTTAACCAATTTTTCCAAAAGTACCGAGGGCAATCGACAAATTGTCATCCGAGACCTCCGGAGGGAGATCGAACACTCGCACGTATGTTACATTGCTTCCTGCAATGGATGCATGTACAAGTACATCTACAGTTTTACCGTTCGAGTAACAAAATTTCAACGTTTCCGCATTCTCCTTCAGCGATTGTTCCATAGCTTTCACGGAAGCATACTTAATACAAATTACCCCAGTTTGAGGTAATTTGTAAATCACCTCCATCTGCATTGGGTCCGCCTTGAGCTGTTTTACAAATCCAGCAATTTCATCCCAGGATGGTTGAACGGTCCCTCTTGGGAATTGATATTTGATGAATTGAACCACCGCAGAGTCCGTGGGATCACTTGGCAAAATGGGAAAAAGTCACCGGAAAACTAATAAACTCGATTTTGGAGAATGAAAACAAGAACAGATTTAATTCACTTCTTCGTTTGTATACAGTAGGTTAAGAACTAAGAAAAACAAAAGCACGGCAGCAAGTGCCGTTCGAAATAACAGTGTTGGCAGATTGCTTGGTGAGTCGGTCCGATGCAGTAGGGTAGTCGTTCGATTCCCAACAATATTGAATAGTATTGCATGGGATATCCATCGAATTTTGTGCAATAGAACCGACGAACAAAAGAACCACCGACGACGAGGCCAACAAAGGGCAATGGCCTTATAATTCTCATAAAATAATCATTTGAAATCTCACCCAGCTAACACAAAGTCTTATATGATGTTGAATAGGATGCTAAAGTGGAGGCCAACCGCGTGTAAAGTGTGCGTATATCGCCTCCACTTTTGCATCCTATGCAAGATCATATGCAATCGTGTGTTGACTGGGCAATGAAATTATCGTGTATTGTTTACCCCGGGGTGCATTATAGGATTGTTGAGACCCAGTATTGGGTAGATCGTATTCTCTTACCATGTAAAATTGGTGACAATAGTGGACCCCCTTAGAATTAACCAATGATGGTCCCCTAGTCTTGTTAACATTTACAAATTTGCTTAAATAATCGAATTCTCGCTTTCAAACCAAGTCCCATTACATGGTCTAGAAGCATGAGCCATAATCTCCCGTTGAAAGTTGGACCGTAGAAACAGTTTAGAGCAGGAAGCTTGAGAATAAATGCAAGGGGTCCACTGTTGGTTAGGGGTCCATTATTATCTGAAATACTCTAAAGAGCATGAGCAATGGGGTGTTCCAGAGCAAAATCTATCAAAAAATCAACTTTTTAAGGTTTTTCTAATTACAAATGCGATAATGGGGCACGTTCGGTGTAGTACTAGATTTGTAGTAATGAGCTAAATTTTAGTATGGTGAGAAGGTCAGTTCTCTGTTTCTGCAATGAAATGGTACAAAAAGCGTGGGTATTATGATGCCTTGCCTTAATTGATGCTGTTTGAGCAAAACTTTGGATAACTATGTTGTTTATGTTGCAAGAAATGGAGAAAACAACAACACTGTTGCCCAATGTTTTGCTCAAACAGCATCAAATTAGGCAAGGAATCATAATACCCACGCTTTTTGTACCATTTCATTGCAGAACCGGAGAATTGACCTTCTCACCATACTAAAATTCAGCTCATTACTACAAATCTAGTACTTCACCGATCTTGTCCTATTACATAAGTTTCCTTTAATTTTATTGGCATACGATGTTTGGAGAACTTGTAGCAAACAAGTAGGGTAAAAGCACTAGACTTCGCCACTGCTCTAGTCTTCGCCCCCTCCATACAAATGTCATTTTTTATGTATGAAGTGGCGAAGATTAGTGCAGAATTTTGGGGGGGCGAAGTCTAGTGTTTTTACCTTATATCTTTCAATTTGTGCAGAAAAAAACAATTTTTAACAAGTTTTTGTGTAGTAATGATTTTTTGAAGTTCGAAAATAGTCGAAAAACACAAAATTGATTTGATGCACCTCTTAATTTCAACAGATTTGGCTGAAGCTTTGACCAGTTACTTCTTTTAGGATGCCAATCAAAATATGGGGGTGGATATGAGAATCAGAGAACATTTTTGAAAAGGTGGACAGGGCTAATGAGCATAGAGCTGTAAAAGTTGTAGAAATTTCTCACAAGACCATTGAATGATACTTGGGGGTGATACACAAACTATGTCACGCAAAAATCAACTTTTTCCAACCCCCCCTCCCCCCTATGTCACACTTTTTGTATAGGATCTCAATATTTTTTGTATGGGTGGTATCGTTCTGCAAAAACCCCCCCTCCCCCTAAAATCGTGACGTAATTTGTGCACGACCCCTTGGGGCCAGGCTTGACTGAAACTTCCTCACGAGGAAATAAGAAGTCGATTTCGGCGATTTTCTGGGATGTGAAAATAAAACTCAGAAATACAACGTAAATCCTCAACAGCTCCGAGTGCGTCGCGCAGTGAGGAGTTCTTGCTACGCTCATAATTGCTTGTGGAATATTTATGGCTTTTGGTCATCTGAATGAGAACATTTCCATTTGATGATTGAAACTAAACTGATGTTTATTGAGGTTCGAAATTACATTGATTCCTGCTGGAGGTATCTGAATGTCATTCTTAAGTATTTGTGTCGTCGATCGATGATGATCGATATGAGCTCGAAAGAGAGAGAATTTTCTTAAAGAGATAATATATGGAGAAGGCGGGTTCAAGACTAGGTCCCTTGGTGATAACTTTACAATGGCAAAAGATTAATGCAACCATAACAAATTGCAAATGCTCCATAGAAAATCGAAAAGCGCTCCATAAAGTATGAACATCCTCTCCTCTTCTTGGCGTAACGTCCTCACTTGGACAAAGCCTGCTTCTCAGCTTAGTGTTCAATGAGCACTTCCACAGTTTTTAACTGAGAGCTTCCTCTGCCAATGACCATTTTGCATGTGTATATCGTGTGGCAGGCACGAAGATACTCTATGCCCAAGGAAGTCAAGGAAATTTCCTTTACGAAAAGATCCTGGACCGACCGGGAATCGAAAGAATGAACATATGTTCCATGAAATTGTGGAATGTTAACCATATATAATTAAAAACGTTCCATACTTTATAAAAAATGTACCGTTAAAACAAAAAAAATCCTCATTAAAAGTGAAATTTTGCACCAATAAATAATACTGAAATGCTCCATAATAAAAAAACAAATGCTCCATAGAAAAATGCAAACGCTCCATAAAAAAATTGAAATTGCACTACAGAAAATAGCGACACATGCCACACTTGCTGTGATTCTCACGTCCACTCACACTCTAAAAGCACTCGCGAGTTCCACTCCGCAGCCGTCAGTAAGGATCCGAGGTATACCGCCTATAGACGAATTCCTCCACCACCTCAAAAGTATTCCCGTCTATCGTTACATTACTACGCAGACGGATCCGGTCGTGTTCCGTTCCGCCTACCGGCATGTACTTTGTTTTTGAGGCATTCCCCACCAGTCTGACCTTTGCTGCTTCGCGTTTCAGACATCAAACGTTCTGGCGATGATGTCATCCGTAAAGCACACAAATTGACCGGATTTTGTGAAAATCGTTCCCCGGCAGTTAAGCCCGGCTCGTCGCAACGCACCTTCCAGAGCGATGTTGAAAAGTAGGCATGAGAGTCCATCACCTTGTCGCAGTGCCCGACGTGATTCGAATGAACTGGTAGTACTCCCGAAACTCTTACGCAGTTTTGCACACCGTCCATCGTTGCTTTAATCAGTCTAGTCAGCTTCCCAGGAAAGCTGTTTTCGTCCATGATTCTCCATAGCTCTACGCGGTCGATACTGTAGTATGCCGCTTGACGCGTTGTGACCTGGTATTCACGGCAATTCTGAAAGATTTGCTGTACGGTAAAGATCTGGTCCGTTGTCGACTGGCCGTCGATGAAGCCTTGATAACTTCCCACAAACTCATTTGTTTTAAGTGAGAGACGATGGAAGATGATCTGGGATAGCACTTTGTAGGCAGCATTCAAAATAGTGATCGCCCTGAAGTTCTCACATTCCAAATGGTCGCCTTTCTTGTGAATGGGGCAGATTATCCCTTCCATCCACTTCTCCGGTAGCTGTTAGGTTTCTGAGATCCTGACTATCAGCCGATACAGACAGGTGGCCAAATTTTCTGGGCCCATTTTGATGAGTTCAGCTGCGATACTATTCTTACCAGCTGCTTTGTTGGCTTTAAGCTGATGAATGGCATCCTTAACCTCCCTCAGAGTTGGTTCATTTCCGTCCTCCGCTGCACTGGCATCGTCGTTTCATCCGTTGCCGTGGTCTCCCGTGCCTACGTTCTCTATGTCATTCAGGTGCTAATCGAAGTGCTGCTTCCATCTTTCGATCACCTCACGTCCGTCCGTCAAGAGGCCTCCGTCTTTATCCCTGCAAATTTCAGCTCGTGGCGCGAATCCATTGCGGGATGCGTTGACCTTCTGGTGTTTCTTGGGAATGGCTCAGCAGTTCCGTTTCTTCGCACTCCGCTTCTTCCAGGCGGCGCTTTTTCTCCCGAAAGAGGCGAGTCTGCTGTTTCCGCTTCTGTTTGTAACGTTTCTCGTTCTGTCGGGTCCCTTGCTGCAGCATTACCGCCCGCTCTGTGTTTTTTTTTCTCTAAAACCGTTCTGCACTCTTCGTCGAACCATTCGTTCCGTCAATTCTGTTCCACGTACCCGATGGTACGCTCGGCTGCGTCGTTGATGGCTGTACTCCAGCAGTCCGCACCAGTTAAGGAAGATGCGTTCATATGCATATAAAAAGGCAATAACATATTGTTTTAATGCGTGCATTTATTGCAAATACTTTCATTCTGAACGATATCAATTGAAATTTCAGCCTTAATATACCGTCGTTGGGGGTGAGAATGGGTCAAAAAAGGATACTCAAAGATTGTTTGTTAAATAACAAATGCAAATGAAGTCGGAATAACTTTTTATTTGGTATGTATACTCTTCTATGTGGTATTGATAGTTTAGCAAGAAAGTATTACATTATATGAATTGCTTGCTAAACTACAAATGTTTGAAAATTGACCCAATCTCACCCCTTAGAGGGGGTGAGAATGGGTCAAAGTATTCGAAATCGCCTATCCATGAATATAAGTTAATTTTATTGGTCATATCTACTAGCCTACTTAAAAAAACAATATAACCATGACTAAATAAAACTTTTGTAATTTTAAAAGATGATTAATCCACCTTAAAAGGGCTAATACAACCGAAAAAAAATGTTGAAATTTGATAAAATAGCGTTTGTATGTTGTATCGCCATTTTTAGCCATAACCATCCTTATTTAAAGTTTCAACCTCCATGAGAGGAGGGGGGGGGGATTGCAATGAGGGAGGGACGCATTGAAAGATTGCATGAGAAATGTTTAACCAAACCAAAATTCGACGTTCATTCACTTTCCGACATTTTACTATGTCACCGGTTTTATAGCCCCTGTATTTACAAAATCCCACTACTGTCTGGTAGTTTCAGGATATTTCCCTAAAATTTCAAAAATGAGTGGGGAAGAAGAACGTTTTTAAGTCTATTTTGTGAGCTTACGATATTGTAGTACACTAAACGTTAGATGATGATTAGAGGAGCTGTCCATGTTCATGTTTATTGTTATAAATGATTTTAGGCACTAAACGTATGAACACACTCGCTTGACACTTCTGCGACATATTTTCGAAAAAAAAACTTACTTTTTTGAAGGTACGGTAAACATGGCACCACTCTAACATCAAATGGGGACTGGATAACAAATTGAATTTTTAGTTAAGGTTATGTGCACTCGATAACTTGCTTGACCCAATCTCACCCCCATTTTTAATATTTAGACATAGGGTCGAAAATATTGAAATTTTATATAAAAAGTTCATTGACAGCCCACTTTTTTCGTTGCATCAACCAGGTAATACCTACAGCTAACTACTTATAAGAAAATTTATTGTTAGGTGCTTGTGTGAAACATTGCGAAGGAGCATTTTTTTTCAGAATGATTTACTAGTAGTTTCATCGTATAAGTTTATCCACAATTTGAACAAAAAAACGATTATTGCAAAACATCTTTTTCTGCATCATGACGTGTAAAAACATTTCCTCATTAAAATAATATAAAGTTTTCAATATAAATTAGCCATAGTTGATGAGCTATTTCAAATTTTATGTTTCTTCGTTTTGACCCAATCTCACCCCCCAGACCCATTGTCACCCCCATCGACGGTAGCTCAGATTTTGGGAATAAGATTTCTTGCGCAAGCTAGTTTTACTGCTGTATATGTTTATGCGGGGCAGTATGCACCCTCACTTGTGATAAAACGCACCACAACAGTGGACAAGGTGCACCGTCACACATTGGTCCAGATTTGAAAATACCTGGCAAAAATGGTCCTATGATTTGACCATTTTCCAGGTTGTCTGCTAGTTTTAGCCTAAATGAATGTATTGGCACATGAATTAGCTCTTATTTTATTATTTTGTTCTTGCTTACTTATAATAAGCTTAGAATAAGAAGCACAGTTGCGCTGGATTCGTTCACGAAGAGATTTGTGCTCTCAAAATCTTGAGTAGGTGTCAAAATCGGCCATTGTGGCGGCCATTTTGGGATTGTAACAAGTCTGTCCTTAATGGCATTTACATTATTTGTCGATTTCTACGAACAAAACCCGAACAAACGAATGTGTTTAATACAATTTGGTTTTCCAGCTTTTTACGCTGGCCATAAAACAACGAGGGGTGAATCGATTGTGTCATATCTTGCAGACAGATTTTATAGTTAAGTCAGTAGGGTTAAAATATAGGTTGTTGATTCAACTGTCAAAAATTTTAACCGCTTGTGTTTGGAAATTGCCAATTCTTCCAATTCCAAGTTTAATCCATTTTATTATGTAGATAATTGCATTTTTTATGATTTTATGCATCCAGAATCGGTCATGCGTTCTTGTGGGAAAATTTTGGACAATTTTACGCAATATAGAAGGGTTGTTCTAGTACGATTCCCTCTCATGTACCCAAGGACCGTATCGAAACGAGAAGCGTCAGTTCCCGGGCAGACGAGAATATCTAAATCATCGAAAAAAAAAATGCTGTCATAGCTCGATGTGATTATGATGTGTTATTCAAAAATTTAAAGAATAATTCACGAATAACTCAAATTGATATGATATCAGTTTTTGTTCTTGTCGAAATATCTTAAAATTTCTACATAAGAACAAATTTAGCCCTCTGCCCGAAATGGAACACGTACACCCACAGAATTGGCTCAATGTTAGTGAAATGCCATGCGCCCCTTTCTGAGCGATGGAAACGAAGAACCTCATGCCATGTTCCCATGGTATTCACAACAGTGAGCCACAGTTGAGTGATAAGTATCGCCGCCTGGGAATCCTATGGTCGTAGGTTCGATGCTGGATGTTGGTATTTTTTTTTTTTTCAAAAAAAAGGTCGGCACATCTTGTCTGCTATTGTTTTGAACTTGTAATATCTTAAAGAGCTATTATTGATCAATTTACCATACTAGATCTTGCTATTATTTCTGATCTTTTACCTCTTATATCAATCAAACCAATAACAGTTTTTGTTCTTCAGTAATTCACTCATTAATAACTGAATATGCTTTTTAGATGTTTCCACCTACTCGGGTTCAATTTTGCTCTATAAATTTCATATGTGCAGAAAGTGCGGTTGATAGGAGAAATCTCAAATGTCCTGCTACGTACAAATTTTCCTGATTGTTAAATGCAATTGCTTTTGGATTTAATTCGCCATAATCGAATGATATTATCCTAAACCAAGTCCTAAAATTTTACTTATTTTTAAAATTGTGTCCATCACAGCTTTGGCCATATGGACTTTACGGAGTAGAAAGTTTAGAATGACGGATTTAATATTAAAAAGGTATTCCCAGTACAAGCATGTGTATAATTCTGACCGTTTTTTAGGATGAACCATTGTAAGCTTTGAATCAGTTCCTCGTCATATTGATGGCATTTGACTGAAATACTAGACTCTTCGATTGAGAATCTGAAATATACAATAATAATAATTTAAGTAGAGTAGAGTGTATGACGAATTTTACGCTTACTCGTCTTTGGGATTGGCAGCATCCTCTAAGTATCCACTGGAATTTTGTGGATTTAGAACTTTGTGTTTAACCCTCCTTAGATGTTATGCTAGGCGCATTTCGACGGTGTTATGCACGTACAGCGAGCCTGTCTGGGTCATGTTGACCCCAAAATCCTACTAGGGTTAAAGAAACTATGGCCGGTGTCTATTTTTTTCAATGGTCAATAAAGAAGGCAAAACGTCGGGCAAAGCTAAACACACCATTTTAAATTGTTCAAGACTTAGAAAGCCAGTTTTTCGGAATTTCTTTATAACTTTTTGAAAAAAAAAAAACTGATAAATACGTATATATTTTCCAAATCGCAATCAAATTTGCCAATCGATAGAGAGTCCATTAACTTACACAAGACAATAAGCTGATAATTATCATTTTCATGTATGTTATATTTTCTCATTATAAAAAAAAAACATCCCTACGCAGCACACTGGGGCAGAACGCTGTTATGAACAGACAAAACCTCTAGTTCTCTGGATAACCAATCTAGAGGTTTGGTGTCTTCAGAGAAGTGTCTTGTAAGAGTTTGCTTTAAAATCTGATATTTGATCTAGACAAATTGCAACTGATCTAGATGAGTTTTAGTTTTTTATAGAAGCGTCCTAAAAGAAAACTTTCTTCTGCAAAGTTGTTCATTCGACTATTTTTCACATTTCTTCCGAAGACACTTATACTGTAAAATGCACACAAAAGGCACAGTGGGATTTTGATCAATAAACCAATCTTGAAAAAAAAAATTTCGAATGTTAGGTTAGCAAAATTAAATTAAAAAAAAAGATTTTTCCATAACAAAAATCTAAATGATCACGGAAATTGAATGTTTTTCTTATTAAATAACTAAAGAAGGTGATCTACGTTTTATTTGATACTTATGAAGCAGCAGGTGGAGACAGCTAATTTTTTGGCCAAAACATGCCAATACCACTAGCATCGATATTATGGGGAAAGAAAAGTAGGGTAATTCGAGGCTTTTGTTATACACTAGTATGAAAGTCATGAAAACAAATGAAAATTAGGCAATTGAGGCCAATTTTTAGAACTCCAAACATGATGTGAAACAATTTTTTTATTGTTATAACGCAACATGCCTGGAGAGTTATTGTGATAAATGTATATCTAGATTTTTTTTTATTGAGAAGGACCTCAAGTAATGTTGTTGCATCCATATAAGGACTGTTCATTAAAGAAAGTGGACACCTGTTTTTCAATAGAAAATATCTATTTTCGAACAAATTCATAAGTTTATTTTTTATAAGTGACAATCAACATATATGTGGCCGAATTCACGTGAGTTTGAACATTTACTTTGCATTTATGTAGAACGCTTGGACTTTTCTCTTGATACCTTCCAATAGATTCTGCACAACTTTCTCCGTAACCTTTCGGTGTGCCGTAGACCAAATTTTCTTGAAGCAATTAACAGAGCTGGCTTCTCTTTCATCTTTCTTGAGTTCTCGCTTAATTATTGTTCAGTATCTTTCGACAGGACGCAGTTCAGGGAAGTTTGGTGGATTTTGCCATTTTTCGACAAAATCGACTTTTTCCTTCTTGAGCATCTCTAGTGTAGAAGAAGCGTAATAAGCGGATGCCAGATCCGGCCAAAACAATGGAGGATCCGTATGTTTTCGGTAGATGGGTAGAAGTCGTTTTTTGATGCATTCCTTTCTGATATTTTCACCGTTGATTGTTCCCATTGCGAAATACGATGAACTCTTTAAGCCGGATGAACAATTGGCTTGCCACAACAAAAACTTTTTCCCATTTTTTTCAGTTTTGATGTTCCCTACATTATCCAGCACATCTGTCCCCTGCTCAGCGTTGAAAAATTGCGGTCCCGGAAGTGTACTAGTATGCCAATTCTCGAAACGACAACTTTTTGGAACACCATTTGTGCAGAATTAATCTGCTAGTCGCTAAGCTAATCCAACATATCGCTCGAAATTTCTCACTTTTTTCCGTTTTCTTTGAGTGTGTTGCCAAAGTGAGCAATGTTTTTACACACTGAGCAAAAGTTCACATTTTTTTGTTTAGTTTTAACTCTAAACTATTGGTTAACAGATGTCCACTTTCTTTAATGAACAGTCCTTACTCATACAATAGCGGAAGGTGGTAGAAACTAATTTTATGTGTTCGTCCAAGTGTTCGACTATCTAAGGACATGTGCCTGATAAACGTAGCGAAAGAACAATGGGACATATCGAGATTTTTTGCTACAGTTTGCAGTTTAAAAATTTTGTAAAATATATTATATACTTATAATTCAATACATTTTACATGTGTTTATGGATATATGTTCATCAACCAAACATGATATTTGTTTAGTCTGTATTATTGTTGAAGCTTACATACAATGATTAAGTAATTATTTGTTCATATGCAGCATTGTTAAGACATAGGGTCCAAATCAATATAAAAAAACAAAAATAGATATATATTCTCATGAAATATACTCGCCGAAGGAGCACCAAAAATTATTTTTATTATATTTGTGCTTCATCTTAGTTATTATCCAGGCATATTACATTGAAAAATAGTCAGAAAATTGTTTCAGATCACGATTGGAGTTCAAAAAATTGATTTAAACTGACATATTTCATTTTTGTTCGTGATGATTTCATACTAGTGTATAACAAAAGCCCCGAGTTATCCCATTTTTCTTTCCCCATAATATCGATGCTAGTGGTATTGACATGTTTTGGCCAAAAAATTAGCTGTCTCCACCTGCTGCTTCATGAGTTATCAAATAAATTGTAGACCAACTTCTTTAGTTTTTTTTAATAAGAAAAACCTCCACTTTCCGTAATTATTTAGCTTTTTGCAATGGAATAATCTTTTCTTATTTATTTTTGCTAACCTTACGTTCGAAAATTTTTTCAAAATTTTTTTACTCGAAGATATTGATCAAAATCGTTTTTTCTCGACTTTTTTAGTAAAGTAGCTCACTGTGTCTTTTGTGTGCATTTTACAGTATAAGTGTCTTTGGAATAAATGTCAAAAATAGCAGAATGAACAATGAAATTTGGATATCCAGAGAACTAGACGTTTTGTCTGTCCATAACAGCGTTCTGCCCCAGTGTGCGCAGTAAGTGCAGTAGGCTCAAACAGGGGCACTTGTGGATAATGCATCTTACCTTTCTTCCCATTCTGTCGTCCCCTCAAAAGACATAATGCTCTTTCTGTTTGCCATCGTCTCCGAAGCAAGAATCCCACCAACATCCCTTCATCTTCCAAGGTGTGTTATTCAACGATTTATTTGCAGACGACTTTTTTTTACCGATCAACTTCTTCAACGTCTCTTCTTGGTCTCGGTATGTCTGTCTGTCTATCCCTCAGGGATCACCTTAATTGTTAGGAGTTCGTTGATCCCAAGCTTCTTGATTTATGTGTACCATTGATGCCGTTTGATCGTCGCAGGAGCAGAATGAAACGGAAAGTGATTCAGCCGTTCTGTATCTCCGATGATGAGCTTGAACAATTCGTTCGGTTACAGTTTCCATCATCACTCGTGTCCGCGGCGCTATCTGATGATCTGATAAGGTTCTACAATTTTCAATTTTTGGCACAGCTGCCGAAATCGACATCGAGAGGGTCCTAAAGTTTACTGCCAAATAATGAAATAACCCACTTTGTGATCACCCCTTGCACACCCTTCGGTAATTCACTCTAAAAATCCGTGAAGATTTGGGTTTTTTCAAAATCGAAAAAAAAATCGACTGCAATGTGCGTGACGTCAGCAGAAAAATCATTCCGGTTTATCGTCGTCGCATATAGAAAGCAGGAGCAGACACTCATCCACAATTGCAGCGGCGGCAGTCGGCTCCTGCACGGCTGCTGCACTTCCGTATGGACCCTTCCAGTTGCTATCGATCCTTAAAAAAGGGGTCTCTCCTCGGTTGCTCTCCTGTCGATCTTCTTTCCTCTGGCTCTGCTGCTGCTGCTGCTGCTGGAATGGATAACGATTAGGCTCGGGTTGCGCCTGATGATGAGGCGCATTCCCTTTCATTTCCCCTTTTTTTATTATATTTGCGCGCGCACCACACACCACCAGTAGGCATTCGGTCTCTTATGTGCCGTTGTGTTGCGTTGAACCCTTATTTTAAAGTGCTGTCTGTTTCTGGAACCCCGAACAAACCCCTTTTTGTGAAACTTTAGGATTAACGCAATTTTGTTCCGTTTTTTTTTTCAATCGTATCAGCTTTTTGCCTGCAGGCTACCTTTGCTTGCGTTTTAACGGTTTTGGGTGCTCGGTGAAGCAGTGGTTCACCGGTTTAGAGGGACGCTTTTTCTTAACACGTTGGTTAAGAATATACCTTTAATTTTGGCGAACAATGTACGAAACAGGAACCATTTAAGGTAAAAAAGACCATCATCATTTTATTCTAAGAAAATTAATAGCTAGTAATTTTATAAAGAAAAAAACAAGAATAATCATTTGTTTTACAATATCACTGCTTCCACCTTTCAACCATCTTACGCTTGCTTGGCAGAAGACATTTGGAGTTATTATTTTTCTTTTTTTTCTCGTTTCAATAGTTTTTTGATTGGGAACCCCTGCTTTCGGACAAGGATCTGCACAGTCCCGATGAAGAGAGTCGAAGAAACAAGCATTACACATCCTATACTCCTCACGGTGAGAATGATATTGTACTTTTTCCCCCGGATGAGACGAAGCGAGAGACGTTTTAAAATTGGCGGATCACGCAGACAAATCTGTGAAATGAAATAGGAAATTGTAACTCGTTGCTGCCGTGGTGCGCGGCTGTGAACTTCCCATTCGGGTGCAGGAGTTTCTTTTTTAGTAATAATAATAATAATGTTGGGCTGGATCGGTTGGATTTGGCAGCTGTCGCGCCGTTTCCATTGGATGTGTGTGCGCTACTCTGGAAGAGTATTTATTTCAAAGGTGGCAAACCAGTTTTAGTTACAACAGGATCTCGGGTGAGATGACTGGTGTTACATCCAGGACATATGCGTCATGACACAGCCAGGATATGTTAACAATTTTGTTGATTACGAATAAAGGAGTTCCGATGCTTTTATTATGCAAAGTTGCCGATGTGTTTCCTTTGAAGCAGTTCATTTTGCATGTAAAGCAGTTGCATTTTGTTTTTGTTTTTTATTATTATTATTATGTTTTCGTTTTTTTTTTGTGTTTTGGCGGCTGTTCGAGCCTATATGAAGTTGATCATCAATGTTAACTTCTTTTCTCGATCAGCCTAGATAGCTGTGTAGTGTCGGAAGCGGTTGTTACAATTAGCTAAGAATAACACTATGGACCGCCAATTCCGGTGATGAGAGTCCACTAAACAGGTGACCCCCAATTCATGGTGTCATGTGGCTATATGCTAACCGTGCCTAGAAATGAATTACTAGGAGGGAGGGGGGTTGTCTAATGAAAACCTAACCGCTAACGGATAACCTGGGCACCCTCCACAGTATTTTGCCCTTACTGAGCTAACCGGAGCAATGGTGCAGTGGACCTTGTGTTTCTCCGAGACAATCAGCTGCACTTCTTTAGTCTCAAACTTGAGGCTAAATATGGGCGGAATTATGAAGATATTATTGATCAGTTTAAATTTTCATTAATATGGTGTCGCATTATGTGATTTACACAGTGTATTGTGTGTATCCTCGCCTTTGGCGTTTTCCAACCAATACCGATCTGGCTTTATTGCTGCTGTTCTTTGTTGAGGGTTTAATCTTGCCTAGTTTGGGTAGTGACTACAGTTGGGATAGCTCAGATCAATCCTCAGCAGAAAAGAACAGCCTAAGCCGCCTAAATCCAAAAACCTTACTTTCGTAGGTAAGGGGAATTTATATCCAGAAAAACTTGCGAACCCGGTGTTTGCTACTTTCAGACAAAATGAAATGGCAAACTCGCGTGTCATGCCTCGAGCTCGTGTGCTTGTCAACAAAGCAATCGAGGAGCTCTGGGATCTCTTTCTGATTGCGGTCGAATTTAATGGATGGTCGCTCACCACTCCAAGTGATTTAGATGATGCCGTTGATACTACAACGACCTTCATCATGGAAGCTTTCGAGGAAGCTTGCCTTCTGCGGTCTGTGAAGACCACAAGAGGAATTCCTTGATGGAACCCTGATCTGGCGAAGCTCAGGAAACAATGTAGAAAGAGGTGGAACAGACAACGTTCGGCTGGATTGGAGAATTTCAGGTCCGCTCGCAAGGCCTACCAGAAAGCTCTTCGGTCTGCTGAACGATCAAGCTGAAAAAAACCTTTGTTGAAATGTTTCCAGTTTGACTGAAGTCAGTAGGTTAAACAAAATCCTTGTAAAATCTTAGGACTTCCAAGTGAACGAACTTCTTTTGCCAAATGGTGATTTCACTTCTTCTAAAGTTCTGGAATGCTTATCCAGTACACTTTTCCCCAGATATGTGGATATTATATCTTAGGATGAACCTGATGTCTTTTCTTGTAGTTATGATCCCCTGGCTTAGGGTCGGAGTGTTGTAACTATATAATCGATTGAGTGGGCACTTAATAGCTTTGCTCCTTTGAAATGTCCTGGAGCAGATGGGAAATATCCTATTTTGCTTCAGAAGGGAATGGATTATTTCAAACAGGTTTGGAAAAAAATACTTGTTAACAGTTTGCTACAGGGTATATTCCCAAATCCTGGTAGGATATTACTTCAATGATTATTCCAAAAGTGGGTCGTGCGTTGATAAAGAAGCAAAAAGTTTCAGGCCTATCAGTTAACGGTGTATCTTCTGAAAGGCTTAGAACGCATTGCCGCTCATCACATCCGTGATGTTCATCTGGCCAACCTACCTCTTCTTGTGAATCAACATGCCTACCAATCTGGTATCAGGTATCAGTAGGTCGACTCAAGAGGCACGTTCTCCTCCATCTGGGAAATTTGTGCCATCGCCATGAATACGAGCCTCTATTCATCATTTACCTGAGGGAGAGCGAAGGGAGGAATAAGGGATGGGATAGGGAAAGGGAAGGTAAGGGAATAGGGTCGATATAATCGCATAAGCGTACCACAACGGGTTCAAACAGCGCCCTGAAAAGGGCACTGTAAAAAAACGCATAAAGCGTAAAGTAAGCCTATAGCTACTTGCCACAACAGAACATCCTGAAGATTCAGGCTTCTTAGGTCAGTTTCACTTAATCAAGTGTTTACCGAGTACTCGGAAACGCAGTTGCGTAAAAACTGGGTAGTTACATATCAAATGATCCAAAGTTCCGCAGTCGGATTCTCAGCTAAGATATACAAATGAAGCAGCCTGTTGAGGCTTGTGATGGACAAAATCATAAGTAGGAAAACCACATTGAGTTATCTCAATTGCGTTTCTGCTACGAGATTCCTCAAAAGTCATGGCAAGACTCCCGCATGGGGGCATCCACAAACACTCAATTTCCTAATCGCTGCTTGCCGAGAAGAGATGTTGGTTTTTGAGCATTTGGTAAATCCAATTGGAAATCATTGAAAGATAAATAGGACAATCCATACGGCTTCCAATATGGAATCGAAAGGTACGTGTTCAAAAGTATCCTGGAAATCCGAGAAAACACCCAAACAAAATTAATTAATGAATGCGTTTCCGATATCGTAAACAACATTGTGTAAACAAATCACAGTGGACTTTCCATTTTGGTAAGCATGTTGGTTCCCATGGAGAGGCATGTTTGCTAGAAAAACATCACGGGTGTGATGCTCGACAAAGCGTGCTAATCATTTCAAAAGAAAGAGGTCAAATTGATAGGTTTGATCTTCATACGAAGATATTATCCACTTACGGAATAAACTTGACAGTATAATCCCACCAAGATTTGGGAATGGCAAGGCTGCAAACCAGTAGTTTTATCAAAACATTTTGGGGCTCGAGGCATGACACGCAAGACTGTCATTTCAATTTTACTGAAAGTAGCAAACATCGGGTCAAACGCAAAATGCAAAACCATATTGGTGTTAATTAAAACATTACATCTACATAGAAATCCTCCCTACGAAAGTAAGGTTCTTGGACCAAAGCTGTTCTTTTATGCTGAAGATTGATCTGAGCTGTCATCCCAGCCAACACAAAGTCTTATATGATGTTGAATAGGATGCTTAAGTGGAGGCCATATGCGTACCTGCTTCCATTTGACTGCGTGTAAAGTGTGCGTATATCGCCTCCACTTTTGCATCCTATGCAACATCATATGCGATCGTGTGTTGACTGGGATAACCATAGCCACTACCCAAACTAGGCACGATCAAACTCTTACAATCACAACACAAGAAAAAAGAGCAGCGATAAAAACCAATTCGGTATCGATTGAAGAGCACCAGAGACGAACATACACAGAGGACACTGTGAAGAACGCATAATGCGAAGAGCCATATAGGTTATAATTAAAACTAATAAACAACATACTAATAATCCCACCCTTAGTGAGCCTCGCAGTTGAGGCATAAGAAGGATAGCAAATTATCTCGGAGAAACACAAGGTCAACTGCACGGTTAGCGCAGTAAGGGCAGACTACTGTGGAGGGCGCCTTAGTACTCCACAGGCTCCGATTGTAGTTAGGTTTTTATTAGACCCCCCTAACCATTCATTCCTTGGCACGGTAAGCATAAAGCCGCATAACACCACGAATTAGAGGTCACCTGTTTAGTGGACTCTTACCACTGGATCAGGCGATCCGTAGTGTTATTCTTAGCCAATTGAGACAACCGCTACCGACACTACACAGCTATCTAGGCTGATCGGGAAAAGAAGTTAACATTGATGGTCAACTTCCAAACGAGCCCGAACAGCCTGCAACCAATCTGGTAAGTCCACTATGACACTTTTACACATAGTTTTTTTTTACGATATCGAGCAAGCATTCACTCAAAAGCAATCTTGTTTGGGTGTTTCGATGACATATTGGAAGCCGTACGAAGTCATGGTATATCTGCAATGATTTCAAATTGAATATCTCTTCTCGACTTCACGCCAAGCAGCGATTATAAATTTGAATGTTTGTGGATGCCCCCAAGGGGGAGTCTTTCTTTTCATCACTTTTGTAAAATCTCTCAGTAGCAGATACGCTTTTGAGGCAACTCAATAATATCGGTTTTTCTACTTATGGTTTTGCTGACGACTTATCTAGCATTGTTAATCGGTATGTACATCAGCTGAATCAGTGTACTGAAAAGTAGGGCGCTGTTTGAACTCATTGTGGTACGCTTATACGTTTGTGACGATGCTATGCTCACCTTCATTTTGCCTATCCCATCTCTTATTCCTTCCCTTCACCCTCGGGTAATCGATGAATATGTTCGTGTTCATGGCGATGGCACAAATTTCCCAAATGAAGGAGAACGTGCCTCTGGAGTCGACCTACTAAATAAAAAATAAAACACTAAAACGATAGTGTAGTGCATGTCGTTGATAATTACCGTAGTGTCCCAGTGTCCCAAAATTGTAGAACTAATGTACAAAATTGTATACAAGAAGCTCCCTCCTAAAAATCCGGCAAAACTTTATGTAACGAGGAACGGTTGACAGCTTACCCCTTGAAAAAGGCTTAATAAAAAGCCGAAACGTCGGGAAAAGCAAAACTTGCCGTTTTGAAGACTGAGAAAGCCAGCATTCCGGAATCAATATATTCCAGTCGTACTCACCCAGCACAAGTTAGTTCCAATCAATATTTTTGGGAGAGCTTAGTGCGTAAATGAACCGCTGCATGGCGTCATTGTGCTTGGAAAATACACAATTTTTGACATGCTTCAATATATGAACCACTAAGAATGTTCGTGCCTTCATCAACTGTGTACAGAAAGCTAATGACTTTCAAATAGTGGCCCGAGCAGAGGAGAATATCAAATTCATAACAACAAAATCACATAGCCTGTTTTTATATCATAGTTTGTTATTATTAACTTATCAAAGTATTACTTTTTCATAACATGTTTTGTTGGGCAATCTTATTTTCTTATGATCATGTTATTGAGATTCATCAACTAAATAACATTTCAATAATGTACTTTGTTGTAGACCAAGTTTTGTTATTATTCTACTATTGAAAATGTACAAATATGTGTGATGAACTATAGCATAATAATAACAAGTTTTAAAATTCACTGCAGAATTCATTGTCATTAAGTTGTTATGGAATCTAACAAAACATGTCATTAAATTGGTATTCCAGGTACATTTTTTTGTTATGATTTTTGTTATTTTGCCGCTTATGGCAGACAAGTTTATAACATAATAAGATATGTTAATACAGTTTCTTACCGATTTTGGCAACACGAGGTGAATTTTATGTTGCCAAATTGGGGTGTTGCCAAAATCGGTAATTTTTTTGTGGATTATTTTCAATTTTTATACGTCAATTTGGCTTATATTTTAAATATGGACTATTCACAAGTTATAAAACGATCCCTGTGGGTGACGTTCATAAATTACGTCATGATTTGTAAAATTGTTGATTTTGGAAAATTTAACGAATTTTGATTTTTTGAAGATGAGTAAGGCTAAAATATAAATACATTTACAAATACAAACGATTTTTCGGTAAAAAATTTTGGACAAAATTTTTTGTTGCCAAAATCGGGTGTTGCCAAAAACGGGTGTTGCCAAAATCGGGAAGGAAATGTTGCCAAAAACGGGTGTTGCCAAAATCGGGAGTAGACAAAAACGGGTGTTGCCAAAATCGGTAAGAAACTGTAACACAAAAATTACTGATCCCATTATACAGTTATTATGCCAAAATAACATATATTATTTTGCTGTTGATATTCTCTTCTGCTCGGGGGAAGGTGCGGTACGCAACTCCGCTACAAACTGATGATGTTTAGATTTAGATATTTCATCCATCGTCCATCATCATCTACAAAGTTCATATGTTCAGCAAAGCTGTTCATAGTTCTTGAAGTTCTCGAATGGTGTGAAATTTGATGCACAATTTCACTGTTACGAGTTATTTAATATTTTAGTTCTCATTAGAAAGTTCGGATCATCAGCGAAGTTTTCGAAAAGCCTTTGGCACTTAAGCTGTGTAACTGTTGTATGTAGTTATACCACTACGTGGCGTTTACATTTAAAATACAGGATTTTGTAGACGTCCTCTAGGGATTTCAGTAGGTTTTCTTCCAGAAATTCAAGTTGAAGATTTACTCTGCAATTTCTCCAAGGATTTCTCTAGGATAGGCCTCCGATAATTCCTACAAGAAATGCTCTAAGGATTCCTACTGCAATTCCTTCAAGGATTCTTTTAGGAATCACTCTAACAATTCTTTCCGAAAATTTTCCAAGGATTCCTGTATGAATTTCTGCAAAAAATTCTTCAAAAATCCTCCACGCATTCTTCCGGGTAATTCTCTAAGGAACCGTTCAATAATTCCTCCGCAATTTCTTCCAGGGATTCCTCCTGATACTCTTCAATGATTTGCTCCAAGGATTTGTCGAAAATATATTTCTTACATATTTCTCTACTGAGAATTCTTCCAGAGATTCCAAAAAGGATTTCCTTAATACATTCCTAACAAATTCCTTTAACGAATCCATCAGAAATTCCATGAACGATTCTTTTAAGAATGTCTCCAAGGATTCTTTCTCGTAAAATTGCAAATATTTCAGCAATATTTTTCTAGAAATTTCTCCTAAAGAATGGGGTGGCCAAAATGTTTGGGATAGGCATTTTTTTTTCTCTCACAAAAAAGTTCAACAAGCTCTAACTTTTCAAAAAGTGCATCAAAAATTCTCAAATTTTGACTGTTTGTTAACCCATAATATGTGCACAATTGGTACAAATTTAAGTTAGTCTATCGCGAAGCTAAAACCGTTCTCGTAAAAAAATATTTTTAGACAACCAATTTTTAAATTCTCATATCTCGGAAAACACTGCACCGAATTGAATGAAATTTTGAACGTTTATTAACATTATATTATATTATATTATATTAATGCTTTACAAGTTATTAAAACATAGACACTTTTTGAACGTTATAAAAGTCATCATGTTACAGCTTTTTGAAAAGTTGCATATCCCAAAAATTTTGGCCATCCCCAGTAGTTAGTGCCCCCTTTCTAACAATAATTTATAAATGTTTGAAACTGCATACAAGAAGCTCCAAATGCAAAAAACGGCACAGTGATCTCCTAGATTGCGATGGCCGGTAAAAATCGAAAAAAAAAGTCCATTTGAATCTTAACGTATTTTTTAAATTTAATGATGACATGCAAAAACAAAGTAAAGTAATTTCAAAGTAAAATTCAAAGTTATACAAATATTTAGCAGAATTCAAAAGTTTTAAAAGAAAATTAAAAAAAAATCAGAAATGCTCCATTGAAATTAAAAGAAAAACACGGAAGGAAATTGAACTTTTATTTATTTTTTTCTTTTTATTACTGTGTATTTTAACTAATGCTGGTTCTGCACTTAAGATAATTGAAGATAGTTTAAGAAGATTAAGAAAAGCAGAGAGACGTTTTTGAGAAATATCGCTAAAAATAAAAAATAAAAATAAAAACATCGGTTAGACATGTATTGTGGGGCGTCATTCTTGGTACTTGCTAATGACACCGTGGAAGCACGCTACGGCTCGACTCACACCTTAACATATATAACTCCTTTCTCACTCAAAATGTGACGTAATTTATGGACATTCCTCAAACAGATTCCACATCTCTAAAATGAAAGCTCAGGTAAGGGGGTGGGAGCTCAGGTAAAATATTATCTCCTGGGCGCCTGAAGATAGCTGTGTAGTGTCGGTAGCGGTTAGTTCAACTGGCTAAGAATAGCACTACGGACCGCCTGTTCCAGTGGTAGGAATCCACTAATCAGGTGACCCCTAATTCATGGTGTTATGCGGCTTTATGCTTACCGTGCCTAGGAATGAATGGCTAGGGGGGTCTAATAAAAACCTAACCGCAAACGGAGCCTGTGGAGTACCAGGGCACCCTCCACAGTATTTGCCCTTACTGTGCTAACCGGAGCAATAGCGCGGTGGACCTTGTGTTTCTCCGAGACAATCAGCTGCCCTTCTTCAATCTCATACTTGAGGCTGAATAAGGGCGGGATTATGAAGATGTTATTAATTAGTTTAGATTTTCACCTATATGGTTTCGCATTATGCGTTTTACACAGTGTATTCTGTGCATCCTCGCCTTTGGCGCACTCAATTCGATACCGATCTGGCTTTATTGTTGCTGTTCTTTTTTGTGCTGTGATTGTTAAGAGTTTAATCTTGCCTAGTTTGGGTAGTGGCTACGGTTAGGATAGCTCAGATCAATCTTCAGCACAAAAGAACAGCAACGATCAATCTTTGTAGACTTATGCAAAATGGTACAGCCCAAGTGGCGTTAGTCCAAGAACCTTACTTTCGTAAGGGGAATTTCTATTTAGGAAACCTTGTGAATCCGGTGTTTGCTACTTTCAGTAAAAATGAAATGGCAAACTCACGTGTCATGCCTCGAGCATGTGTGCTTGTCAACAACGCAATCGTTGCTACACTCATCTCTGAACTAACTACCAGAGATGTATGTGCTATCATAATAGATGTATCTGTTGGAAACCTCAACAGGAAATACGTTTATTGTTCGGTTTATTTACCGCATGATGAACCATCCCCTACGGATGCTTTCAAGCAAGTCATTGCATACTGCACTTCAAAAGGCCTTCCGCTAATTGTTGGTAGTGATGATAATGCTCACCATATAATCTGGGGCAGCTCAGACATCAATTTGAGAGGCTCCAGTTTGATGGAATACTTGAGTAGTACAGATCTTGGATTACTTAACATAGGCAACCGCCCAACCTTCATGGTATCTGGTAGAGAGGAAGTGTTAGACATAACGCTTTGCTCTAGCAGAATTAGTCATGAGCTGACCAATTGGCATGTGTCAGATGAAGAATCTTTATCTGATCATCGTTACATCTTGTTTGAACATGTGAATTTTACTTCGCAAACTTTGCGTTTCAGGAATCCCCGGTCAACCAACTGGGATCTCTTTACCGATTTGGTTGCAGCCAAATTTCATGGATACTCACCATCAATTGACACTCCAAGTGATTTAGATGATGTCGTTGATACTACAACGGCCTTCATCATGGAAGCTTTTGAAGAAGCCTGCCCTCTGCGGTCTGTGAAGACCACAAGAGGAACCCCTTGGTGGAACTCCGATCTGGCGAAGCTCAGGAAACAATGTAGAAAGAGTTGGAACAGACGACGTTCGGCTGGATCGGAGGCTTTCAGGTCGGCTCGCAAGGCCTACCAGAAAGCTCTTCGGTCTGCTGAACGATCCGGCTGGAAAAACCTTTGTACAAATGTTTCCAGTCTGAGTGAAGCCAGTCGATTGAACAAAATCCTTGCAAAATCTAAGGATTTTCAAGTGAACGAACTTCGTTTGCCAAATGGTGATTTCACTTCCTCTGATGAGGAAGTTTTAGAATGTTTATTCAGTACACACTTCCCCGGATGTGTGGATATTACATCTTCGGATGAACCTGATGTCTTTTCTTGTAGTTATGATTCTTTAGCTTCGGCTCGGAGTATCATAACTTTAGAATCGATTGAATGGGCACTTAATAGCTTTGCTCCTTTCAAATCTCCTGGGGCAGATGGGATTTATCCTATTTTGCTTCAGAAGGGATTTGATCATTTCAAACATGTTTTGAAACAACTACTTGTTTGCAGTTTTGCTACAGGGTATATTCCCAAATCCTGGCGGGATATTACTGTGAAGTTTATTCCGAAAGTGGGTCGCGCGTCGTATGAAGAAGCAAAGAGCTTCAGACCTATCAGTTTGACCTCTTTTCTTCTGAAATGCTTAGAACGCATTGTGGATCATCACATCCGTGATGTTTATCTGGCCAATGTGCCTCTTCATGTGAACCAACATGCTTACCAATCTGGAAAGTCCACTGTGACTCTTTTACACAAAGTTGTTTACGATATCGAGAAGGCATTCGCTCAAAAACAATCCTGCTTGGGTGTTTTCTTAGATATCGAGGGTGCCTTTGACAACGTGCCTTTCGATGCCATATTGGAAGCCGCACGGGGTCATGGTATATCTCCAATGATTTCCAATTGGATTCACCAAATGCTCAAAAACCGACATCTCTTCTCGACATTGCGTCAAGCGGCGATTAGGAAATTGAGTGTTTGTGGATGCCCCCAAGGGGGAGTCTTATCACCACTTTTATGGAATCTCGTAGCAGATACGCTATTGAGGCAACTCAATAATAGCGGTTTTCCTACTTATGGTTTTGCCGACGACTACCTAACATTGTTAGTCGGTATGTGCATCAGCACCCTTTTCGACCTAATGCAAAACGCTCTTCAGGTAGTTGAGGGTTGGTGTCGCCAATATGGCCTTTCGGTAAATCCGAGTAAAACATCTATTGTACTTTTCACGGAAAAGCGAAACCGTAATGGTGTTCGAACTTTACGTCTCTTTGATTCTGAAATCAATGTGACTGAACAGGTAAAGTACGTTGGAGTCATTCTTGATTCCAAGCTTTCCTGGACACCTCATGTTGAGTTCAGAATCAAGAAAGCTTGTATGGCCTTCGGGCAATGCCGGCGAACCTTTGGTACAACTTGGGGTCTAAAACCCAAGTATATCAAATGGATCTACACAACTGTTGTTCGGCCAATATTGGCCTATGGATGTCTTGTGTGGTGGCAAAAGGGCGAAGTGAGAACGGTCCAATCAAAGTTAGGCCATCTCCAAAGGATGTGCTTAATGGCGATGTCTGGAGCGTTCTCTTCAACTCCCACGGCAGCGCTCGAAGTTCTCTTTGACGTTGTCCCACTACACATTCATCTCAAACAAGAAGCACTTTCTTGCACTTACCGTCTATGGGTACTCGGTTTACTAGAGGAAACTCCTGTGAACCGCACATCAACACACACCTCGTTGTTTCCACTTTTGGTGAATTGGGACAAAGTTGTCCTTGCTCCAAGTGATCTTACAATTGCTTGTAATTTTCCATATAGGACATTTTCCACGAAATTCCCTTCCCGGGAAGAGTGGGCATCTGGTTATCTGGAGAGAAGTATTTCAGACGGCATCGTATGTTACACTGATGGCTCCCTTCTAGAAGGTCGAGCAGGTGCTGGTGTTTATTCTCGTGAGCTAAGGCTGTATCAGTCTTATTCACTTGGCAGACACTGCACCGTTTTTCAGGCCGAAATCTTTGCTCTTATGTGCGGAGTGCAATCAGCACTTCAGCAGCACGTAATGGGCAAAGTAATATATTTCTGTTCAGATAGCCAGGCTGCTATTAAAGCACTTGCTTCGGCCAACTCCAGGTCGAAGATAGTTATCGCTTGTCGAACTCAAATTGAGGAGCTGAATTCAGCAAACGCTGTTCACCTTGTATGGGTACCTGGCCATTCTTCCATCGCTGGAAATGAATTGGCTGATGAGTTAGCTCGCACTGGAGCATCACATGACTTCATTGGCCCTGAGCCAGCTATTCCGGTATCCAAGTGTTGGGTGAAGCTTCAGATTGACACCTGGGCTGCCACTCAGCACAAACAATACTGGAATAGTTTGGAGTCATGTCGTCAAACAAAATTGTATTGTACTGAGCCATCTCTAGGGGTGGCAAAGTATCTAACAAATCTGTCAAAGCAGAATTGCAGCATTCTGGTCAAAGCATTGACTGGCCACTGCCGACTCAGTTATCACATGGCGAATATTCAGCAAGCTGATTCATTTGCATGTGATAGCTGTGAATCCGATTATGGAACTTCGTATCATTTAATATGTAACTGTCCAGCTTTTGCGCAATTGCGTTTCCGAGTACTCGGGAAACACTTATTTAGTGAAACTGACTTCAGAAACCTGAATCTTCAGGACGTTCTGTTGTTCTTGACCCGCTGTGGTAAAGAGCTATAGGCTCTCTTTACGCTTTATGCATTATCACAGTGCCCTTCTCAGGGCGCTGTTCGCACCCATTGTGGCACGCTTATGCGTTATTACAGTGTCCTTTTCAGGACGCTATGTGAACCCATTGTGGTACGCTTTTGCGAGTATGACGATCCTATTCCCTTACCTGTCCTTTCCCATCTCCTATCCTTTTTCCTTCCCTTTTCCGTCAGGTAAATGATGAATAGGCTCGTGTTCATGGCGATGGCACAAATTTCCCAAATGGAGGAGAACGTGCCTCTAGAGCCGACCTACTGATACCTGATGATATATAACTCCTTTCTCACTCAAAATGTGACGTAATTTATGGACATTCCTCAAACAGATTCCACATCTCTAAAATGAAAGCTCAGGTAAGGGGGTGGGAGCTCAGGTAAAATATTATCTCCTGGGCGCCCATTAAAAACACCACCCCCGGCGAAGACTGGCGCTCGAGCCTAGCTATTTAGCACTGTAGTTGGAGGAAATGCCAATGCAGAACCCGTAGCTTCCGGGAAGGTAAGCCCAGCTCCCTGGGTTATTGGGTTAGTGTCAGGCCCTGCGAGCCAGCCGTAAAAAAGACTAGCACCGGAAAATCAACAAGAGAAGAATGCGAACCGATACCAATGGCGACGACCACAGCGACGAAAAGGGACTTGCGATTGGAAGCTCGGTACGTGGAACTGCAGATCTCTCAACTTCATCGGGTGCACCCGCATACTCGCCGATATAGGGTAAAAGGGTATAATGCGCCCCACCGGGGCAAAACGCCCCCCTTCATTTTCTAGCGATTCAAGCGCTTTTTGCATGCGTGATCGATTAGAAATCTCAAATATTGAAGAATAATTGCCATGAAGCTGGTCCGTTAGCGGATAGGTACAGAAAAGTAATGAAAATATCAAAAAGTCTGAAATCGAGGCTTTTGGCGTAATATTTTACCTCTTGTAAACAGACTTCATTGTAAACGAAGCTAGTTCTGTTCGCTTGTGTTACTTTGCAACTTTTATGCAGTTAAACACTTGTTGAAAGACCCTCCTAGGATAAGCATGTGGTGGAATTATCCCCTGGGACAGTTTTATCACGGGGCTGGACGTTTTTCTTTTGATGGGGCGTATTGCCCCGTTTGTTTTGAAAAGGCAAATTTTGGAACGTTTTCGAAAAACGTTTCAAAGCTTCCATAGCCACCTCTCCAAAGGCAAAGTTCGCATGCAACATTTCAATAACTTTAGTAACAACGATTTGCAGTGAACAACAGATGGAATAAGGCGCCAGTTTTAGATATATTGCCATTTCTGCTTAGGGGGGGCATATTATACCTGTTTACCCTACTGAAGGACCGCGGGTCCGGAATCGTAGCGCTGCAGGAGGTGTGTTGGACAGGATCTATGGTGCGAACGTTTAGAGGTAATCATACCATCTACCAGAGTTGCGGCAACACACGTGAGCTGGGAACAGCTTTTATAGTGATGGGCGACATGCAGAGGCGCGTGATCGGTTGCTGGCCGATCGACGAAAGAATGTGCAGGTTGAGGATCAAGGGCCGATTCTTCAAAATTAGCATAATAAACGTGCACAGCCCTCACTCCGGAAGCACTGATAATGACAAAGACGCATTTTACGCGCAGCTCGAACGCGAGTACGACCGCTGCCCAAACCACGACGTCAAGATCATCATAGGGGATCTAAACGCTCAGGTAGGCCAGGAGGAGGAATTTAGACCGACGATTGGAAAGTTCAGCGCCCACCAGCTGACGAACGAAAATGACCTACGCCTCATCGATTTCGCCGCCTCCAAGAACATGGCCATTCGTAGCACCTTCTTCCAGCACAGCCTCCCGTATCGTTACACCTGGAGATCACCACAACAAACGGAATCGCAAATCGACCACGTTCTGATTGATGGACGGCACTTCTCCGACATTATCGACGTCAGGACCTATCGTGGCGCTAATATCGACTCCGATCACTACCTGGTGATGGTTAAACTGCGCCCAAAACTCTCCGTTATTAACAACGTACATTACCGGCGGCCGCCCCGGTACGATCTACACACCAAAATTTTTGAAATGCTTCCAGCACGCCAAAAATCAGCAAAAGAAATTGCTGAATTTCAGCAACATTTTTGCTGAATTTCAGCACAACTTTGCTGATCAACTGTCAAAATTGCTGGATGGTTCAGCAAGTTGAAAAATAATTGCTGATACTCAGTAATTTGTATTTCTGAATGTAATCAGCACGCCAAAAATCAGCAAAGTTTGCTGATTACCAGCAAAAATATTTTGCAGTGTAGAGCGACTGAAGCAACCGAATGTCGCCACCGCATACGTGCAGAATCTCGAGGTAGCGTTGCCGGACGAGGGTGTGCTCGATGTGGCCCCTCTAGAGGACTGCTGGAGTACAGTGAAAGCAGCCATCAACAACGCAGCCGAGAGCACTATCGGGTACGTAGAACGGAGTCGACGAAACGATTGGTTCGACGAGGAGTGCAGAGCGGTTCTGGAGGAGAAGGATGCAGCGCGGGCGGTAATGCTGCAGCATGGAACCCGACAGAATGTGGAGCGATACAGACAGAAGCGGAAGCAGCAGACCCGTCTCTTCCGGGAGAAAAAGCGCCGCCTGGAAGAAGCGGAGTGCGAGGAAATGGAACTGCTGTGCCGTTCACAGGAAACACGCAAGTTCTACCAGAAGCTCAACGCATCCCGCAAAGGCTACGTGCCGCAAGCCGAAATATGCAGGGATAAGGAAGGGAGCCTCTTGACGGACAAACGTGAGGTGATCGAAAGGTGGAAGCAGCACTTCGACGAGCACCTGAATGGCGAAGAGAATGTAGGCACGGAGGACCAAGGCAGCGGAGGAAATGACTATGTTGGTGCAGCAGAGGACGGGAACGAACCAAAAAAAAAAAGTTGGCCACCTGTCTGCACCAGTTAGTAGTCAAGATCTGGGAAACCGAACAGCTACCGGAGGAGTGGAAGGAAGGGATAATCTGTCCCATCCCAAAGGCGACAAGTTAATGTGTGAGAACTTACGAGCGATCACCGTTTTGAATGCCGCCTACAAAGTGCTATCCCAGATCATCTTCCGTCGGTCTTTCACCTAAAGTAAATGAGTTCGTGGGAAGTTACCAAGCCGGTTTCATCGACGGCCGGTCGACAACGGACCAGATCTTCACCGTACGGCAAATCCTCCACAAATGCCGTGAATACCAGGTCCCAACGCATCACCTGTTCATCGACTTCAAAGCGGCATACGACAGTATCGACCGCACAGAGCTATGGAAAATTATGGACGAGAACAGCTTTCCCCGGAAGCTGACTAGACTGATAAGAGCAACGATGTGCAGAACAGCGTAAGGATTTCGGGTGAGCTATCCAGTTCATTTGAATTTCGACGGGGACTACGACAAGGTGATGGACTTTCCTGCCTACTATTCAACATCGCCCTGGAAGGTGTTATGCGACGAGCCGGGCTCGACAGCCGGGGTACGATCTTCACGAAATCCAGCCAATTTGTCTGTTTTGCGGATGACATGGATGTTATTGCCAGAACATTTGGAACGGTGGCAGAACAGTACACCCGCCTGAAACGTGAAGCAGCAAAGGTCGGACTGGTGGTGAATGCGGCTAAGACAAAGTACATGCTGGTAGGTGGGACTGAGCGAGACAGGACAAGCCTTGGCAGCAATGTTACGATAGACGGGGATAATTTCGAGGTGGTAGATGAATTCGTCTACCTCGGTTCCTTGCTAACGGCTGACAATAACGTGAGCCGTGAAATACGAAGGCGCATCATCAGTGGAAGTCGTGCCTACTATGGGCTCCAGAAGAAACTGCGGTCAAAAAAGATTCACCCCCGCACCAAATGTACCATGTACAAGACGTTAATAAGACCGGTGGTTCTCTACGGACACGAGACATGGACGATGCTCGAGGAGGACCTGCAAGCACTCGGAGTTTTCGAGCGACGGGTGCTAAGGACGATCTTCGGCGGTGTGCAGAAGAACGGTGTGTCGGAGGAGAAGGATGAACCACGAGCTCGCTGCACTTTACGGCGAACACAGTATCCAGAAAGTGGCCAAAGCTGGAAGGAAACGGTGGGCAGGGCATGTTGCAAGAATGCCGGACAACAACCCTGCAAAGTTGGTGTTTGCTAACCATCCGGTTGGTACAAGAAGGCGTGGAGCGCAGAGAGCACGATGGGCGGACCAAGTGGAGCGTGATCTGGCGAGTGTTGGGCGTGACCGAGGATGGAGAGCTGCAGCTGCAAATCGAGTATTATGGCGGCAAATTGTTGATTCAGTATTATCATGAATTTGATGTGAACTAAATAAATGAATGAAAATGAAAAAAAAAATAAATTGTCTACAATGCTGATTGTAGACATGCATAGTATAGTGAGTCTTCATAGTTGTATCTATGGTATAGCGTTTTGCGCCTAGCTCTCTTCCGGGCGCGTAATGTAGGGTAATTGATCCGATCATGGAGGAGTTAAGCACTGGGTTCATGTTTAAACCACAATTGTATCGCCCCAAGCAAACTTTTTACATGGATTGAATTGAAAATAATAAAATCCATCTTTAAATAACGAAAATAACGGGAAAATAACAAAATATTGTCACTTTGATGTTGTTATGAGGATTTTATTCGTTTTTATCCAGTGAAGAAAATTGTCAGACAAAAGAGGCACAAAACAAGCAACAAAGAAGACGCGGCGATTGCTCTTTATCCCAACTGGTAACAGATAATGACATGATCTCGAAAATTTTTGTTGCAGACAAAACGGAGCCTGAATTTGTTGCGTACTTTTCAACTTGTGAATAATCAATTATTACCAACCCAAAATCGAAACTTTTTGATGATACATCTTCAGCAGCGTTGCAGTGTTTACCGATTCGAAGTTACCGCTCAAAAATCACAATGGAAGCCTTAAAAATCTCTAAACTCGTGGTGCACGATATTTGTCCTATTCTGTTCAAGTTGGGACACACCTATGTCGCATTGGGTAGAATGTCGCAACAAATTCAGGTTGCGACATTGTCGTTATTGTTGCGCGATGGTTGCATTTTGATTCACTGATTCCTAATGTCGTGGTAATTTTACTTAATATTTACTTAATTTCGAAATGCTTACGTCGTGAAAACCGGTAATTAAGCCAAGAAAAATCATAAAAGTGTAAGGATGTTCAAAACTAAGAATTAGAATGATTAAAAAAAGAAATTCATTAAATCGCAAATGAATAAACCACTTCGATATTGCAGCTATCTAGCCAATGCATATTAACATAAGTGTATGAATATTTTTTCCAATTTTCAAATTGATTACTAATATTGTCTATTCCAGCAGTAAAATGTAGAGCATTTTTATTGACATATTTAAAACTTGTTTTTTTTTTGCTAATTACATCCCATTCAAATTTCCTACATATATTCATTCAAACTATCTGCAGATTGATACCTTGTTTCTCTACATTATACACATATCATTCTAGATTATACTATATTCCATTGTATATTATTATACTATATTCCATTGTATATTGATTTCCCATATTTATTTATACCATATTTTATTGATAATAATGGGTAATTTAGTACAGTCGGGGAAGGGGTCATCATATTTCTTTCTCGTTTCAGAGAGCGAAATGGCGCTTAAGCCTAGGCTTTCGAGCCAGGGCGTAAGGCGTAGATTCCCATCCCGGGAAGGAGAGCTTCAATGGAGTGACATTAACTTTCTTAGCATCGTCACTCCCAACGTTTTACTTCTTATCTATACTAAATACTATAAGGAGCGGCTGACGAGATGTCGCCATTCCATGGTTTTTATTTAAATATATTTAAAAAACGCTGCACAGTAGGCCTGGCCGCTTCAATACTCCGATGTACTGCAAGTACTGATAATGACAAGAAAAATGATAGAAGTAGTCGATTCTATCATTTTCCAGGATTCTTCCAATGTATGGCTGTGTATGTGTAGACTAGACTGGTTCCTAATGTTGCGGTATTTTTTCCTATTGTTGCGGTATCCCTTTGAAATCATATGAGATACCGCAACATTGGGAACACTACCGCAACAAAAGGAACACAGGCAGCAAACACATTAAGGAAAATATTTTTTTTAAACAGGTTTTTGGGCAAATCTTAAGCAAACAAATGGTGCAATCTCATAATTCAAGCACCATACATCTATTAAAAATACCTTTTGGTAACATTTCAGTCGAAAAAGTGCTCAATTGCCATTACCGCAACATTAGGTACTACCACAACGATGGGAACAATTACCCTATACTTGAAAATTTCAACGCGATTATCTCGGAATCTTGTTCTTCCAAGAACGTTAAAAGTACATTTTTCTGTATAAAAAAGTGTGTTTGTGTGTTTTTTTTCAAATCGTTCCCGTATGCAAAATAAATTCATTTTGATTGTTCAAAACAACGCAAAATTCAGCATAATTGTAGTTTCGTGTCAAAAATTGAACTCAATCAATCAAAGCAAACCATAGTTACAGTATCTCAAACTAGGCCATATTAGGCCATATGAATAAAGCTGAGTAAACACTCTTTACTCAGATCTCTATGAAGTTTCACAGAGATTTGCTCCACGACTTCACAATGATTTAGTAAAGAGTATTTACTCAACTTTATTCATATATGGCCTATTATATCAAAATCAGCCTTTGTTCGATCAATTACACAATGTATAACCCCTTAGAGAGAAAGATCAGTGTCTTATTGCACAGACCCTAAACTATTTTAACATGGCTTCTTAGAGAAATTATTTATCGTTAGGTTTTGCTGTTGAAGTGCGCGTTAAATTTTAGACATGTTTCATGGTTAAAATTCAAATTAAGTTTACCATCTTCCAGTAAAATATCTGCGCTTACATAAAATTACTATTGCTTAGAATTTTCAAAAATATTAATCGCACAAATGAAATCGCTACAAATCGAAAATGGGAGGAGTCGCCCAGTCCGAAACCGCTAAGTAGCGATTCGCTGACCGGTTCGTCGCCATTGGTCAGTTTAAGTTTCTCCTGTTTTCGTTTCCTCCATCAATTCTTCCGGAGCATTTTTGTTCTTTTATGGTTCTCTCTCGACGTGCAAGCCTGAAGTGTTCCAGGCAGACATAGAAACTGTTAGCTTTATGTGAAACAAAGTGATAAGGAAACTCCGCTGGGTGTCTGTTGTTAACGAAATCATGTCGAAGCGCTGCTGACCCGCTTGGCAGAATTATCCTGCGCCTAAGGGACTATTCGGGGGCGGAGTCAGGCGAGCTTGAGTGTTTATTATTTTTTTCGAGCTTCCAATTTTGAAAATGCAGCGTAGCGTGGGTTGACGTTGTGAATAGGGGGAAACCAAATAAGAGATACAGTATATAAGCGACATAAAGAGAAAGGCTCTCCCTTTGCATATTCCGCGCTTCAGGAGGGTGACATTGCGTTGTAAAATTTTGTTCTGAAATGTTCCTAAAGCGCTTGCGATTGAGCAGTGCCCATTTTGATATGTTTGAATGCGATCACTATGAAAATACATTATTCAAATAAAACCTCAGTATTTGCTAGTATCTTTTATTTTGTTAGATTTATAAAGTTCAGTATATTTTAATTCAGGTTATTAGTCATCAAAACAATTCTGCATTAAAAACACGGACTAATAATCAAAATTCCCTGTTTTTTACACTCGAGAAATAACATAACAATGAATGGAATGGAAATAAAACTTTGAACCATTCCTTGGTATACTGGATGAGCTAGCAGTCGAAAGATATCATTGATTTCAGGTGTCAGCAAAAACTCATAGCAATAAAACAAAATCAAAGCTGTTTTTCAATAATTCAATTGGCATTGGGCTTTAAATCGTGCAGGAAAAATCTTCTCAAGTGCGACCTAAAGTGTTGTAAAACATGTTGCCCTTAAAATCAAGGATGGGTACGTATTTGAGGTCCCGAGCTATGGTCACTATCGGTTATGCCTTCACTTTGCACATATCGATCGCAGTTTGTACGAAGTCTAAAAGGATAAAGACTCAAATAACTGAACTAGATAAAAAAATCTTTTTTGGGTATATTTTGTCAGCCCTTGGTTACATTTGAGATGATTCCTTGACATATCACTGGGCGGCTACCCGAAGAAATCCCAAGAAGAATGCCTGAATCCCCAGAGGAACCTTTCCTACAAAACTCCCACAAGAATCGCCAAAAAATCCATAAATAATGTTCTTAGAAGTTGCTGAAGGATCAGGAAGAATTCAAGCAGGAAATCCTGTAGAAAGCTTCTTGCTTCCATGTGGATGCAGAAGACATTTGTGGTCAAATTATAACAGATCTGGAATAAAATTGAACCCGAATTCAAACACTGTGTTATGCACATTTGGAACGCCTTGTAACGCCCAAACCTGTGAACGAAAACATTTTGTACTTTGTATATAAAATTCAGCATATTGGTAGTTCCGTGTCAAAAATTGAGCTTAATCTATCAACGCAAACCAAAGTTACAGCATCAGTGTATGTAACAATCAACTAAAGCTTTGTCCAAGACGTCTCCCAAATTTTTTTGGTTTTAGAATTTTGTCTAAAATTCTTTAGGGGAGTCGTCAGAAACTCACCTAACACTCGAGTTTTTATGGTCAAGCTCCACAAAAAAAACATGGTGATTTATCAGTCACTCCTCTGTCATTAGTTCCGACTAGGGGTGATATACAAATGTCACATCGACAAATCACGACAAGTCACGCAAAATCGACCTTTTTACCCCCCCCCCCCTCCCCCTTTATGTCACAGTTTGTGTGTGGGACCTCACCATTTTTTTTTGTATGGGCCGTCACGTTCTGCACCTTCGAACAAATTTGAAGTTTCGAGGTAAAAGTCGTGAAATTGTCACTTGGAGAACTAGATTGGAATGAATTTCCATGGGAAAATAAAAAATCATCGAAGCGTGCTACGTCGTCTCCTTATTCTCGCTGTAGGAAAAAGCTTGAGTTCCATCACCAGGTTCGCTAGTGTTGAGCTATTAAACGAGCAGTGCTTTTCGTGACGAACATTCACTCCCGTGCTCTGAGTTTGTAACTTCATTCATGTGTAAATGCTCTACAGTGGGGAGAACTATTTTGAAAATTCTCCATAGTAATTCCTTTATAAACCTGTTTTTGGTGGCCTAAAACACCAATAAATCACCACCGAAATGGCTGAAAATTTGACAGGACTCCAGTTTTGCACCAAGGATTGTAATAAATACATGGGAGCTTTGAATTTTTAACATATTTGAAATCTAAAGTGCCCTAATGGCCACATAAAATTCTCGCTCCAGCCGACTTTTTAGATCCCATTTAGGTCCCATATGAACTGTACAAAATTTCAGCGCGATCAGTGAAACTATAATTTAGCGCAAGCGGTTCAAAGTTTTCATAGGATTTACTATGGGAAAACTTACACTTTCAGATAAAAAATCCTTGACGTCGGCCCTTGTCTCCTTAATTCAAATCGATCAACGTTTCTTGTAGAAAAATCAGTTATGAAACTTTCCTTCGAAGACCGCATAACGATTTAATGCTTGTGGAAAAAGTTATTTATTTATTACCGATTAGTGATCCAACGAACGGCTTTTTGTTTTGTTTTATTTTATTAGCAGCACTGCAGCTGCTGCCTTGGGTGCTGCTGTTTCTGGGGGGGGGGGGTGGGGGGGGGGGGGGGGTGATGCCTCCCGCCACCCCATGCAACAACGGCAGCAGCAGTGCTGCTGATAAAACAAAACAAAAAGCCGTTCGTTGGATCACTAATCGGAAATAAATCAACAACTTTTTCCACAAGCATCCAATCGTTTTGCGGTCTTCGAAGGAAAGTTTCATAAATGATTTTTATACCAGAAACGTTGGTCGATTTTAATTAAGGAGACAAAGGGCGACCTCTGGGATTTTTTGTATGAAACTGTAACTTTTCCCATAGTAAATCCTATGCAAACTTTGAACCGCTTGCGCTAAATTATAGTTTCACCGATTGCGCTGAAATTTTGTACAGTTCATGAGGAACCTAAATGGGGTCTAAAAAGTCGACTGGAGCAAGGATTTATTTTTTTCCATACAAGCGTGTCCCATACTAATGGACACCTATTCCTACACTGAAAAAAATTTTGTTGTGGAAACTACCGATTCCATAGTAAATTTACTAACCGTACCTGTGACTCTCAACCGACAACAATTTCCAGTTAATTCAACTAAAACACTGTCAACTTAACTAGCAGTGCTGTTAACATAACTAAAAAATCTTAATTTAACAAATGGGCATTGTATTGTTAACCACACTGTGTTGTAAAATGCGTGTCCAGGAAAAATTAACAATGTTTTGTTGTTGAGACGACTACGCTTTTAGTTGAGTTTACTACAATGCATTGTAATTACAAGCATATTTCAGTTACCTTAATAGATTTTGTTGTCGGTTGAGATTCATAGGTACGGTTAGTAATTTTACTATGGAATCGGTACTTTCCATAACAAAATTTATTTCAGTGTATGGAAATTAATGCTACAAGCACACTTGCGAACAGTGCTTTTTACTTCACATATTTTTTTTTAAGAATTTCAACCAGCCGCCTGTTGTGAACAAACCTACTATGGAGTTCTACAATTTGCTCAACACTAGCATATAGTTTCGCTGTAGCCAAATAGGTATCAATGTAGCCTTAAACCTGTGACGAGACTCGCGAAGAGAGAAGAAAAAAAAAACGTAAAATGCGTATGTAACAAAATGTCAGTTGTAGCCTGTTGGTTTTATGACCTAAATCGAGAAAAGTATTTTTTATTGAAGATAATTCAAGATGAAATATACTTAAAGAAGCTTTAAGTTTATCTGCTGCGGTGTCAAAACTAAACTGAAAACCAAATTTTTACAATGATTACTGTGATTGTTGAATCACCACCCTTACATAATACAACGTATGCTTTTCAAACGGAATCGCTCAAGTAATTTTCGTTCAGAGCATTATTTTTTCGTGACCGGAATGGTCAAGGAATTTAACACAGCAAGCCTCATTTCATTTGACGTTTCGGTTCAGCTTCGTACTAGGATCCGGAATATAGTGAACCAATTTCTTGATTGAATTCCACTAGCATCGAAATAGCCCAAGAAATTTCTTGCGATCTGCGTACTACCCATTAAGCGCTGTTTGCAGTTCAGAAGGAATTTCTCAGCCTATCTTGATGCATGGGAAATTCCTTGCCTGAATCGCTCAAGAAACCAGTTTTTCTTCGATCGCAGTACGCAGTAGCGAAGAAATGACAGTTCAAATGGCAGTCACCGAAGCAAGTTTCTGCCAGGAATCACTCAAGAAGTTTCTTGAGCGATTCCTTTCGAACTCGAAACTGCGCTTTAATATTGATTCTACACGTGCGGATTTGAATATACTGAAAGATCGTAGTAGGCGGTGCGCGCGAGCGGCTGCGTTTTCGAAATTGTAACGCGTTTTCTTTGCTCCGCACTGTTTTGATTACTGCTGGCCAAATTAATAAACGGCTGGTATTGCAAATTTTGCCTCGGAATGTGCTTGTAAGTTGATCTGCGAATAATTCGCGATTGTTATGAAAGTTTGTCTTATTCCCATCGGGGTGCCGAAATTCGTCTTAATTTTCACGGTATTCGCCTGCAGTTTTTAATGATATTGCTGCTTGGTGTGCGGGTCACGCAAGTGGAAGTCAACAATTTCGTCTCGAGAGTACTGGAATTCGTATAATTGGGTGAGCCAGTTCCTGTACATCGTTGTGGTGCTTAAACGTTGACCAAACGAATCCTTTAGACTCAACCCTTCCACTAACAATACCCAAATTCCCGTGACACCTAGACATGCCTTTCATAAGGAGTGTATCGGAAATTAACTATAAACATTCAGGATGCTCTATCTCGAAGCATGTTTGGTCTTATCATTTCGGTTCTTCTATCAAATCTTCACAATACAGTCAAGTTTAGAACAGCCTGAAAAAATTTGAAAAATGTGTAGCATTATTGAAAATATTGTAGAATGAATACATCTCACAAATTAAAGTTTTGGACAAATTGTTGTTTTTTAAAGATTTTTCAGCGTTTCAATAACCTGTAGCGAATAAAACTTGTACAACGAAAAATCCAAAAAATATTAATTATTGTTAGCAGTTATGTACACATAACATATCACCGAACACCAACTTAAAAAAAATATTTATGATCCAAAAACCCTCAACATTTAAAAAATGACCTATCCTAAAAAAACACTAAATTTTTGTCGAACTTTGGCAGTCTGTTTTAAATATCTTCAAAGGTTATACAATTCCGTTCTCTACTAAAGCTACCTCGTCGTTAAGTTTAAAAACATTTCCAATTAAAAAAAATTGAATCATCAATTTGATGTATTTTTTATTTGCGTAATCGTGCTTTGAATGAACATCAAAAAATAGGGTCCCTGAAAAATGACCATTTTCCATTTTTAAGAATTGCGCTAAAATGGAGTCGATTTTTTTCTTGAAATTTTTTTTTTACCTATATTATGAGCAATCTGGGAAAGAATATATTTGCGCTAAAATATTTTAAAAAATCCAAAAAAAATCCGTTTTTTCCGCACTTTCAAATTTTTAAGAGGTGTCCAAAATTTCAAGATCATGCGTTTAAACTTTGAGATTGATGACCATGTAAAATAATTATTTTTACAAAAGCAAAAGTGCCATTCCTTTTTCTGAGGATTTATATAGTACCTCCAAAAATAAAATTATTTATAACTTCAATAAATTATTTTTTAGGATGTTTTGAACATATATAGTTAATTTCCGATACAGTCCTTAGGTGTCCAACTGTCCAACTAGTCTTTCTTTCCCATTCCTCAGCTGCGACAACCTTGTTGCAAGGACGTGACCAGGACGGACCAGGAAAGCATCAATATTGTCTTAGTGACAGAGATTAGCCCCAAATCTCTGTACTTTGGTAACGGACGGGATGAAGGCAATTCTCTTAACAGTGGTCTGGGACTGTACCATCTTCGAATTTGTGCAACTTGCTTAATGCTAATGCTAAAGTGAGATTAAATCACAACGCATGTGAGACGATGCGCTCGCGCACGAGTTTGAACCGGGTATCCAACAAAAACGCCAACACAGATTGGAAGAAGAATATGCGACAAACTGGAGAAAGTGAAGACCGTTTTCGCGAGTCTCGTCTCAGCAGTAATCACTCTTACAGGGGATACTCAAAATAACTGGGACAGGAAAAATTTTCACTTTTCAAAAAATGTTCAACTCGCTGTAACTTTTCGAAAAGGGCATCAAATATGCTCAAATTTTTACTGTAAGTTCATCAACTAGTTGTGTATCAGTGGTAAAAATTTGGAAAAGATTGGGGCATTCTGCACGAAGTTATAAAAATTCTAGAAAATGGTATAATTATCCGATAGCCAACTTTGAGCTGTTATATCTCCGGATTCAATGAACCGAATGCAATGAAATTTTGTTCGTTTATGACTTATATAATGAACTTTGAAAAACAGTTTACTCATTTTGAAATTATTAATAAGAAAAAAAATTATGGCGGTTAGAATAAATGTATGTTTTTTTAGTAAATTTATCTATTTTTCATATGCATCCCATTACTTTTTCAATTTAATGCCGGTTATTTTGTTACTTCCTTTCAAAACATATTCATATTGAAGTCAATTAGAGAGAATTTAAATGAACTATAATTACTGCCTCGAATTTTGAAACGATAATGAAGTTTTGAATAAATTGGTGATATTTTAGAAAAATAATCCAATCGTAATAATTTTCTTTCGTGTAAAGAATTTTAAGTTTAGTCAAAAGTTTTTAATAGCTCATTATATAAGTCATAAATGATCAAAAATTCATTGCATTCGGTTCATTGAATCCGGAGATATAACAGCTCAAAGTTGGCTATCGGATAATTATAACTTTTTTCTAGAACCTTTATAACTTCGTGTAGAATGGCTCGATCTTTTCCAAATTTTGACCACTGATACACAACTAGTTGATGAACTTTCAGTAAAAAATTGAGAATATTTGATGCCCTTTTCGAAAAGTTACAGCGATTTGAACATTTCTAGACCAACATTTGAAAAGGGCGTAACAGCCATTTCGAATTTCTGCTTCTCCCGTCCCTCCTAGGATTACCCCCCATTATTCATGAAATCTTTTACCAGTAACAAATAGATCTGACTCCCCTATATCTGTTAACGGGAAAAGTTTGCATAAAAATATTGAAATACGCCCAGGAGGGACGGAACAAGTGAGAATTTGCAATGGTTGTTCCGCCCTTTTCAAATGTTAGTCTAGATTTTTTGAAAAGTGAAAATTTTACCTATCCCAGTTATTTTGAGTATCCCCTGTATATACTCCTGCAATTTACTTCACTTTTCAATTCGTCCATTGGAGCAAACATTAGAATAACTAACCATAGAAGTCCAATGTCGTGAATGTTCGTGTGACTAACATCTAGTTTGGAGCGGACCTGGTGTGATGGTTAGCAAACTTGACTATCACGCCGAGGGCCTGGGATCGAATCCCACTCCCGACAAACTCGCAAAATGTGAGTTTTTCCTTCGGAAGGGAAGTAAAGCGTGGGTCCTGAGATGAACTAGCCTAGGGCTGAAAATCTCGTTAATATTGATAAAAAAACATCTGGTTTGCCATACCCTTACAGCGTCGGTAGCGGTACAAGAAGTGTCAAATCAATTTTGTTTACCAAAACAAAAGAACCTCTACAAGCTAAACACTTAAAAACAATCAATTTTCATAATTAAAGTTATTAATTTAATTAAATAGGAAAATTGACTACAGCGCCTTTGGAGTTCTAGTTTAGGCTGACACAAATTTTGATTTTCTCTTATGTCACCGCCCCCTCGGAAAATTTTGGTCGAAATTCAACATTTTGGGGGGGAGGGACACCAATAAATTATTCAAGAAATTTTAAAATTTTAAGGTGAAATTAGAGTTGCACAGTAAATTTCTTAACAAATCCGATGAGTTTAAAGATTTTTTCGAATTGTTTGGGTATTTCTTCGTCAAATACATTTATTATTTGTTGTCCTCCCCCTTAGCGAGCCAACGAGTATTGTGACAAAAGAAGAAAATGAGATTTGTTCCGGCCTTATTTCTATAGAGCAAGCTCATGGAGACGCTTGGTTGTTTGCTTCCCAAAGCGTTGAAGATAATAGGCCTTGACGAGGAAAAAAACGAGACAAAACTCGTTTGTTTACACGCACACGATGACAGATACAAATCAGGCCAAACATTTCAATAGGTCCTATCTGCATTTGAGAGGCTCTCTTTGTTCGCTTTCTCTTACAATTTTATTGCAATGTAATGGTACACCTTTTAAGCTACTTTTGCAGTACAAATCAAAAGTCGATTGTTTTGACCATCGTTCTATGCAAGGAGACATTAATAATTCAAATAAACAGCTGAGATATTAACGAAAGAAAGGGAAACCAAAGAGAGCCTCTCTTCTGAAGATTGGACATTTAGAAATGTTTGGCCTGAACTAACATTTCCCTTTGGAGTGCTGCCGAAAATGCCAATAGAGTGGTGCGTTTTGAAGTATCTGTAAAGTTCATACTCCACTGACGAAAACATAATCATGGATAACAAACATTCTAGTGACACTGATGTAAGGGAATATGTTGCTAGGTATATGACCGTCCTTATATAAGTTGTACGAATGACTGATAGTAACTTTTCAAAAATTTCGTCGACATCGAACTCAGTTGACACAACAGATTGAAGTACAATTGTGGGAGAGAAGCGATGTTAAGATGGAAATACATGGCAAAAAACGATTAAACATTCTCGAATGTCTTCAAACATTTCTAAATGTGTAAATCTGTTGGGTTTTGTTAAACTGAAAAGGATTTATCAACTTTCATTTTCATTTCTCGTTTCCAATGCACTTCACATGATAAGTTGTATGCAAGTTGCGATGCAAGCTAAATACTTTGGTTTGAAATACCCCTTTGCATTCTTATTGGAAAATTTCGGATAGATTGAACAGAACCCGCAAAAACCTTCGTACACAAGTTTCACCTTTACTTCTCGTGTTCTCTTGCCATTTCTGTGGTTGTTGATAGTTTTCGATAAATACAAACATTATAATGTAGTAGATTGTGGCTTCAGCGTCAACACACGACTTTTCGTTCCGTCCACTTGTTCTGTCTCCTATTCTTGCGTTTTTTTATTTCTTTGTAATAATAATTTCCAGTCGTGTGGTTTTCTCTGTTTCTTTATTTTGTTACTCATAGAAATATCATACTGGTACAGATACCTTAATAGTTATTGACTTTTACACACAGATAGAGGTATATTTTGCAACTGTCTGCTTTATTTTAGTGTCATCGTTCACCTTCTCGTGATTGAATTTGTTGTTTGCTCTCTTTTTCAACATGAAAAATAACTAACCGTCTCCGTTTCGCCTTGCACTGCTTTTCACTTGGTTTTGTATTTTACCTATACCCTTCTTACAACTTGTTTGTTTTGATCACACACTCTTTTATTTCTTTCCAACTGTTTACTCCTTTGTTACTGTCTTTTGTTTTCCTATTTGCGCATTGTCTTCTTTTTTTCTACACGGGTGTTTTGCTCGGGATTTCTAACTATTTCCTTCCTACGCCTTTCCTCCGCACAGGGATATTATAAAAGGTACCTGCTTTTCCTTCCTAGTGTTTCTGAGTTTCATTAGTTATGTGATGACTATTTATAATGTAGTGTGTCCTCTATATAAATAGGAAATGACTTTTCGAGATTAGTAACTAAGGATGGCTTTAAAAAAGGAAGATACTTGATTTTGCTCCGCCTGCGTCTGGCGGAACACTTTCCATGCTAAGCTGTATAAAAATGAAGCATCATAAACAATCTCCACTGGAAAAACGTCTACGCTAATCTCGATCTTCTGCTCTCTGACCTTTGATTCGTCGCTTGTTGTATGCTTTGTTTGATTGAATACAATGTTGTTAACACAAATCATGCTTTTGTATACTAGTTTAAAAAAAAAGCTGCTAAAATTACATACAAGTTTAAAGCATAATAGAAGCAGTACTAGCACAGTAGCTTGCTATGCTCTTTCGCCAGGAAGTATCGCATGCACATTTTTTCTCTGTGTGTTTGTGTTCAGTGTTGTGTGTCTATCGGTTCCCAAGGGAACGCACGATGACCTAGCTTAGTGTTAGGTGTGTGAGTGTGTTTTGTTTCTGAATCAAACTCGATTCAGAACTCATCATACATACACATACGTATTATTCAGCGTGGGTTTTGCGTTACCTCAGCATTTTGCTATCACTATAGTTTATTCAGCTTATCAACAGTCGGAAGCTATGCCTAGCGAGATTTTGTATAAATCGGCAAAATTTACAATAGCTCTATGCAGAAATTCGTATTGTGCCTGTGAAGAAAACAAGTAGGTAAATGTCATTGTTCGCATGGTTAAGAGCTGAGTTAAGAGAAGACAATACTTACATATGTTTCTATCATTAGACTACGTTGTGCTCGAAGCTTTCTGACTATCGAACAGATGTCGATTCGTTTCTCAGTTTTCAGTTGCATCACTAGTATGCACATGGCAACAAAAAGGGAGCTCTTGTCCGTTCCCAAGCTGGAATAAAAGAAGATGATTAGAACAAGGACGTTCAAGATGTGTCCCCTCCGGAGACTCCATTCTTTTAGAATTCTTGCGAACGATAATTTTGCCCTTACGATCCATTTGGAAACAAGGGAAGGAAAGTTAGTAAGGTAGTTGTTGCTGTAAAATCATGAAGGTCCCAGCATCTATGAAAGTCTCGAAGGAATGATACCCTGTAATTCAAAGAAAATCTTTTGCGATCTTTAAAGTATGGTTTGGAATTCCTCTAGAAGTCACACTAGGAGTTACTTTGAGATTTCCTTTGGCAGAATTCCCACCAGGAAATTCCTTTAGAACTTTCTTAAAGAATTCCTGCAATTTCCTCTGGGAAGTTTCAGTGGGAATTCTTGAAAAAATCCACTTGGAATTTATCTATGAGTTTCATTGGGAATTTCTTCGGAAGTTTCATTATCGAGCACCTCTAGAAATTTTCTTAGAAGTTCTTTCGGTAGCTTCTTTGATAATTCGTACAAGAAATGGTTAATAACTACCCAGACAACCAGTAATCGTATAAGATGCTGCATAAGATGATAAAGTGGAGGCCATATACGTGCATGCCTCCATTTAGGCGCAAGTAAGATGTGCGTATATCGCCTCCACTTTAACATCTTATGCAACATCGTATACGATCACTGGTTGACTGGGTACCTTCAGCAGTGTGTTTGAAATTCACTCCAGGAATTCTTCTGGAAGTTCCGGAAGTATCTTTAGAATTTATCCAAAACTTCCTGCAGGCTTTCTCTCAGTAGTTACTCAGGAAAACATACAAAACATCCGACATGTCTCCAAAATTTTATCCGGATTTTCCTTGAGAAATTCCTTTAGGCATGCTTGCGGAATTTTTCGAGAAAATATTCCGCTATTTTTTGAAAGTTTTTCTTGCACAAAATTATCTGGAAGTTTTCTGAGGAATTTTTCAAAAATGTTCCTTCCGAGTGTTCGAATACTTCAGGAATTCTTCTGGATGTTGCTACGAAAAATCTTCTCGTAGTTTTTCTGGAAAGCCTCATGGAAATTTCTATAGAAATTGTTCTGGAAGTACCTTCAGGATTTATCTGAAACCTCCTGCAGGAATCCTCTTGGTAGTTACTCGGGAAAACATTTAAAACAATCGAAATTTCTTGAAAATGTTACTCGGATTTTGTACAAGTAATTCCTTTTGGAATGCTTCCGGGAAATTAATCCTGCCATTTTTTTAAACCTTCTTCAGGAATTCTTGCACAAGATCATCTAGAAGTTCGCAAGAGAATTATCTGAAAGTGCCTACAAACATTTTTCCGGAATTTTGTTTAGAGTTACCTCCGGGAACTGTCTTGAAAGTGATCCCAGTAATTCTTCTGGAAGTTGCTCCGGGGAATCTTCCTGATTTTTTTTCTGTAAATTTCAGCGAAAGTTTCGTGAGGAACTATTCTGGAATTCAAAATTTATTCGAAACTTCCCGGCAGTTCCTCGGGAAAATTTTCAAAACATCCAAATTTTCTTCTACAAATTCCTACAGAAATTTTTCCATGAGCTTTCTGGAAACTATTCTGATATTTTTTTTCCAATTTTTTTTCAGGAACTCGTGTATGAGATCATCTGGAAATTTAGTAGAAAGAGGATTCCTGCATGAATTCCTACAATAATTTCAGCAAACATTCTTCCAAAGAGTCCTCTAGATATCCATTCAGAATGCATTGCTTTCCATTTTATATTACTCGAAGGATTCCTAAAAGAGAATCTTTCAGGAATTTTCCTGGGCCTTCTTCAGAAGTTGCTAAAAAAAACATTCTCAAATGATTCATCTTCAAACTAGTCCATGATTTTTTTTTCCAGAAATTTGATCATGGATTCTTTTGAACACTCCTACAAAGATTGCTACAGCAGTTTGTGCATGTATACTTTCATGTAATCATTTTTAAAGCAATTCAGAATAGGAATATTTTCAGAATTCCTTTTTTGGGGTTTCTCCAGGAAGTCTTCTAGAAATTTATCAAAAAAAAACCTCTTAGAATTCTTGTTGGAATTTCTCCAGGGGTTCTTTCAGGTATAACTTTATTTATTCAGGAATTATATCAGGCATTTATTCAGAACCTAGCTGACTCGACAAACTTTGTCTTGACACATTGTATTATATTTCTTCCCAGGTCATGAACATCAGTACTTACACAACTAAGAGAGTATTTCGGCTATGACAGTCAACAAACTTACATCGCTTACTTTTAAATCTGCAAAAATTGAAAAGTAATCGATGCAAGTTTGTAGACTGTCAAAGCCTAAACACTCTCTTAGCACACCAACTTCAGTCGAAACCAATCCGGTATTTACACAACTTCTGTACTTTTCAGTTTATCAAATGATTTTAGAAAGTTTTTGCACATATAAAAAACAGCCTCCGAAATGCAAATAGAACCGTGCGAATAACAAGATAAACGGTTCATTTCGTTCGGGAGTTATATTGTTT